>NW_028227908.1:50000-56237 GCF_978045245.1 Mus caroli | reverse complement strand
GTTTGGATTGGGTTTTGCTTGGGATTGTTTGTTTGTTTGTTGGTTGGTTTTTCCAGACAGGGTTTCTCTGTGTAGCCCGGGCTGTCCTGGAACTCACTCTGTAGACCAGGCTGGCCTCCAATTCAGAAATCTGCCTGCCTCTGCCTCCAAAGTGCTCCCAAAGGCATGTGCCACCACTGCTCTGCTGTACTATTTAAACAGCCCACCCCCCCCCAAAAAAAAGAGCAACAGCAAAACTGCAAATGTTCCTTCCTTCTCTGCATATCCAATCCAACCACTCCCAGCTAACTTAGGTAATGTGCGTTTCTGTGCCAGTTGATTATATATATATATATATATATATATATATATATATATATATAAAATACTGTGTGTGTGTGAAATACAATACAATAAAATAAAATTAAGATGCTCAATTTCTTCACAAGCTTTGTTTTATTTTATTTTTGAAGGTTTTATTTATTTTTTTATTTATATGAGTACACTGCAGCTGTCTTCCAACACACACCAGAAGTGTGCATCGGATTCCAAAGTCACCATGTGGTTTGTGGGAATTGAACTCAGGACCTCTGGAAGAACAGTCAACGCTCTTCAGACCTTCACACACGTTTTATTTTATTAAGCATTAAACATGAAGTAGAAATCATTTAAATATTGTCCAGATTGGCCTTACCAATTCCTAAATTGCTGGCAGGGTGAGGCTTCTAGTGAAAGTCTTCTAGTGAGCGGAGGCTTCCTCTTTCTGTTGGGGTGTGTTATCAACTCCATTACCATTTCCAAAGATCTCAGTGTGAGCCTATTGTTTGGTTCAGTCGGTTGCCAGAGCAAATGTGGACCTGAAAGGACAGTGAGTTCAGAGAATTCACACTGAAATCATCACTCAGGGACTTGAGGCAGAAAACTAGCCAGCCAGCCTCTGGATAGACATGGCTCAGCAGTTCAGAGAACCAGACCATCGCCAATAGTTCACAAACCTGCAGGGACGACTTGCAGATCCCTTCCCCCCACCCCACCCCTCCCCCAGCCCCACCCAAACATAGGGAGAGAAGGCAGTGAGGGGGAGGGGGAGGTGTTGTGAGAGAATTTAGATAGCTCGAACAAATAGCTGGAGACTTCATTCATTTACTTCTTTTATTGAGCGTATGGTGAAAGAGGGAAAATGGCTCAAAAGGGAGGGAGGGAGGGAGGGAGGGAGGGAGGGAGGGAGGGCAGACCGTCTTCCCATGCTGGGATCATTCATGCTTTAAGAAGGAATGCAGGAGGCTGGAGGCTCAGCGGTTAAGAGCCCTGACTGCTCTTCTGAAGATCATGAGTTCAAATCCCAGCAACCACATAGTGGTTCACAACCACCCACAATGAGATCTGGTGCCCTCTTCTGGTGTGTCTGAAAACTGCTACAGTGTACTTACCTATAATAAATGAATCTGAAGAAGGGGGAGGAGGGGGAGGGGGAAGGCAGCCAGTCAGTCCAAAGGTGCTGGTGTGCACTCTAGGTGCTTTATCAAAAAGCCTTTAGTTCTGCTCTCCCATTTGATTCCCAAAGGGCAGTCTTGGAACCCTGTGCAGAGATAGATAGAAATGGCAACCACAGCAAACAAGCTAGTTAGTGAGTGAGTGAGTGAGTGAGTGAGCAGAGCAAGAGAGCTGGCTGGCAAAACACACAAAGCCAAAAGAAATGTCTGTCAAGTTTGGCCCCACAAAACAAAGCAAGCTCACATACATTCCCTGAGACTCATCCCTGGCTACAGGGAGTGTGATGTCCCTGAGTATTTTTGGAAGAAAGAAAGAAAGAAAGAAAGAGAGAGAGAGAGAGAGAGAGAGAGAGAGAGAGAGAGAGAGAGAGAGAAAGAAAGAAAGAAAGAAAGAAAGAAAGAAAGAAAGAAAGAAAGAAGGTGGTGTCCTTCCTACATCCCCCTTGCATGAGCTAGAGGTTTCTTTTCCTCCTCCTCCTCCTCCTCCTCCTCCTCCTCCTCCTCCTCCTCCTCCTCTTCTTCTTCCTCTTCTTCTTCTTCTTCTTCTTCTTCTTCTTCTTCTTCTTCTTCTTCTTCTTCTTCTTCTTCTTCTTCTTCATTTTTAGTAGAGGCAGAGAGAGTAGAGAAGTAGCAAGAGAGAAAGAAGTAAGAGAACAAGAGAGGAGCTAGAAGTTTATTAAGTTTACCTCACAAAACAGTCTGTGTTGATTGATGCCAGGATGAAGGAAGAGAGAAAGACAGAGAGACAGAGAGACAGACAGAGAGACAGACAGAGAGACAGACAGAGAGACAGACAGACAGACAGACAGACAGAAAGACAGAAAGACAGAAAGACAGAAAGACAGAACTAGGTTGGTGAGAGAAATGGCTCAGCAGGTAAAACAGTGATTTTCCAAAGGCCCTGAGTTCAACTACCAATCACCTGTAATGAGATCTGACACCCTCTTCTGGTACATCTTAAGTCAGCTACAGGGTACTTTAAATAAATAAATAAATAAATAAATAAATAAATAAATAAATAAATAAATAAATGGAAGGAAGGAAGGAAGGAAGGAAGGAAGGAAGGAAGGAAGGAAGGAAGGAAGATATATATTGTCTCAGGGCAGTCCCAAAAACTCAGTCCTTTAAGCCTCTGGTAAACTCTGAAGGGGTAAGACGTACAAATTCATCAGTCCTGCCTGCCTGCAGGTTGTGCCTTGCTTACTTCACTAAGACCCAAACTTTGTTTGATGTTTTTTGTTGTAGTTGTTGTTGTTATTTTGGTTTGGTTTGGTTTGGTTTGGGGTTTTTTTTTTCTTTTTTTTTTTTTTGCCTCTGCCTCCCAAGTGTTGGGATTAAAGGCATGAAGCACCACACCTGACTGGTGTCGGAACAAGTAAGAAAGTAAGTAAGTAAGTAAGTACATACATACATACATACATACATACACACATACATACATAAAGAGGGGACACACATGCCTAGAGGTTGTTGTTGTTTTACAGCTTTATTGTACAAAGGCAGAGGGAAAGAGAGAAGGTAGAAAGAGGGAGAGAGGCCACGTGGAGAGGAGGAAGGATGCCTAAGGTTTTAAGATGCTCAATTTCTCCACAAATTTTATTTGGAGAGCTGGCTCAGTGGTTAAGAGCACTGTCCTCTCTTCCAGAGGTCCTTCCTGAGTTCAATTTCCAACAATCATGTGGTGGCTAACAACCATCTGTCGTGGGATCCCATGTATTATTCTGGTGTGTGTCTGAAGACAGCTGCAGTGTAGTCGTATAAACAATGCCTGCATGCATGCATGCATGCATGCGTACGTACATACATACATACATACATACATACATACATACATACATAATGTTTAAAAAAAAATAGAGCCAGGCAGTGGTGGGTGGGCACACACCTTTAATCTCAGCACTTGGGAGGCAGAGGCAGGCAGGCGGATTTCTGAGTTTGAGTTCAGCCTGGTCTACAGAGTGAGTTCCAGGACAGCCAGGGCTACACAGAGAAATCCTGTCTTGAAAAAAAGAAAAAGAAAAAAAACAAACAAAAAAACAAAACAAAACCAAAAACACCAAAACCAAAACCAAAATTTAGAAATAGCAAGCCATGTAAATACTGTCCAGAAGATTCTGTCCTTAGAAGTAGCAGAACAGGGCTGGGTGAGAATGAGTGAGTGAATGGGCCTTCCTCTTTCTGATAGGGTGTGTTATCAACTCCATTACCATTTCCAAAGGGCTACATTCCTCTGGAGCAACGTGGACCAGAAAACAAAGAGTTCAGAGAGAAAGACACAGATGTGCAGGTCCCTACCCCCACGAGGAGATGGCGGCTTGGGGTGGGGAGTAGGGGGAGGTGTAGAAGGGGAATTTAGGTAGCTTAGACAAATAAATAACTGGAAACGTCATTCATTCTTTTATTTATTTTATTTTACTTTATTTTATTTTATTGAGTGTATGGTGGAAGAGTGAAACTGGGTCAAAAGGGAGGGAGGGAGGGAGGGAGGGAGGGAGGGAGGGAGGGAGGGAGGGAGGTCTTTCCCATGCTGGGAAAAATCTGTGCCTTGGGAAGGAAGGCAGCCAAACGGGTTAGTGCTAGTGCGTAGTCCATTGTGGTGCTTTATCCAAAAGACTTTGGTTCTGGCCACCCATTTTATTCTCAAAGGGCAGTCTGCACGGGTACAAAGGGAAACCATGTCAAACCAAATGAAGTCAAGCAAGCAAGCAAAACAATTCATTGTACAAAGTCAAGCAAGCAAGCAAAACAATTCATTGTACATAGCCGAAGGAGAAAAAAAAAGTTAAAGATCACTTTGTTAGAACTTTTCTATATTTTAAGAAACATTAGGGCTGGTGAGATGGCTCAGCAGGTAAGAGCACCCGACTGCTCTTCCAAAGGTCCTTAGTTCAAATCCCAGCAACCACATGGTGGCTCACAACCATCCTTAACAAGATCTGACTCCCTCTTCTGGTGTGTCTGAAGACAGCCACAGTGTACTTACATGTAATAAATAAATAAATCTTAAAAAAAAAAAAGAAAAAAAGAAACATTATACGGCTTGATATCCAAACTCTCTGGTCCACTAACATATCGCTCAGACAATGCTACCCAATGCAAAGCCTACCTCTTCCTCCATGATTGTTCCCCACTATGGATGTAGCCTGCATTGTGTGTGTGGGTTATGAAAAACAGAAAGGCAGGAGGAATTGGCTGACGGACCTCCTTATCTGAAAGAAAGAAAAGAGAAAGAGAAATGAAGCAATATAGATGTAGCCCAGTATTTTATTTTTTCCTCAGATTAAGAAAAGTAATCTTTACAAAAATCTAGCCATATCACTGTAACCTTCATCCATTCCGTTGAGATACCCGAGAGATACCTGACACCCCACAAACACCCAAATCGGAAACAAAAGAAACCTCCCAGACCAGCCAACTAATTGGTCCAACTAATTTCAAATGAATAAATGAAACCGGGCCAACTAGTTGATCTCATTATGTCTAATAATAATAATAGTAGTAGTAGTAGTAGTAGTAGTAGTAGTAGTAGTAATGCCAGGCAGTGGTGCAGCACACCTTTACTCCCAGCACTTGTGAGGCAGACAGAGGCAGGAGGATTTCTGAGTTTGATTGAGGCCAGGGTGGTCTACAGAGTGAGTTCCTGGGCAGCCAAGACTACACAGAGAAACACTGTCTCGGGGGAAAAAGAAAAAAGCAAGCAAGCAAGCAAGCAAGCAAGCAAGCAAGCAAGCAAGCAAGCAAACAGCAGACAGACCACTATTTACAAGTTACCCATTTTTGGAATATATATGAAAAGAAAATCCTTTTTGCCAGCTGACTTACCAGTTTTGTTAAAGGAAGAAAACAGAAAAGTCAGATCATCAACCTAAGGATTTTAAGATGGGCTGGAGAGATGGCTTAGTGGTTAAGAGCACCGATTGCCCCCCTCCACACACACACACACACACAAATTAAAAAAAAAAGCCGGGCGTGGTGGCGCACGCCTTTAATCCCAGCACTCCGGAGGCAGAGGCAGGCGGATTTCTGAGTTCAAGGCCAGCCTGGTCTACAAAGTGAGGTCCAGGACAGCCAGGTCTATTAAAAAAAAAAAAAAAAAGTGTGTGTGTGTCCCTGCATATATATATATATATATATATATATATATATATATATATATATATAAATAAATAAATATAACATCCTTTTAAAATTAAAAAAGGAAAACAAACAAAACTCGAGTAAGGATAACTGGTCGACCTTCAATTTATTCCGCAAAACAAAACAAAAGGAAAATCAGAAAAGAAATCCAGATCAGACATTCTATCGACCGCATTGTGTGGAGAAAAAGACAAGGCCTCCCGGAGTACTACGGTCAACTTCCCAGTTCATTTAAATAAATAAATAAATAAATAAATAAATAAATAAATAAATAAATAAATAAAAAAAAATAAAAAATATGTATAAAAAAGTAAAAGAGGCACGGCTATTTGTCTGTGTATACGTATGCAGTTATATAATATTTTAAAAAGAAAAAGGTAAAGAAGTTGGAGTCTTTCTGACATCTGGTCGACCTCCACGGATTGGGGGAAAAAGACAAAGTGCCACCCGGTGTGCTGGTCGACCTCCCAGTCCATTTAAAAAAAAAAAAAATATATATATACATATGTATATATATACATATATACACATATACACATATATATATGTATAAAGTAAAAGAGGCACACATATACATTTGTCTACGTGTATGTGTGTGGTTATATATATATAAAAAAAAGTTATATAT
>NW_028227908.1:0-37500 GCF_978045245.1 Mus caroli | reverse complement strand
CAACACCCCATCCCGCGGCGGCCCCCAGGAGGGGAGGAAGGTACCGCGCACGCGGGGGTGTGCACGGAGCCCTTTCCCCAGCCACCACCACACAACCGGGCCGACCGACCACACGGCCCCGCCACCACGGCAGGACGACCGACAGGCTCTGCCCCGCGTGATCCCTCCCCAAACTCGGAGCGGGGAGGCGCGGGCCGCGGTAGACGAGAGAGCAAACGCTGCGCGCGCAGGAGGTGGTCAGGGGGCGAGCCCTCGAGGGGACCGACCGGGAGAGACCCCTCGAGACCCACACCCTTTCCGGAAGATAGCTAGAGAAGGCAACTTTCTCACTGAGGGCGGGACGGACCCAAAACCCCGACGAGCTCCGGCAACCGAGAGGATACGTGCGACAAGCGCACACACAGGGAAGCGAGAAGACCCACAACGCGGGGGTCCGCGCGGGGGGGTCTGCGGCAACAGGAAGGTTCCCTTCCAAGGGTACTTTGAGCATCCGCGGACAGAGGAGACCCTGCAACCGGTCCCCCCCGAAAGGCCAGGCCCCCCCCAAGCTCCCCACAAGGAAGCAAGGAGTTTCACGAAACTTCTCAAAAAGGCCAGCCGCGACCGCTCAGCACCAACCCTACGCGCAAGGTCCGCGAGTGCGCGGGGCTGGGCGCTCACCCGACGAAGGGGGCTTGTTTTTCCTAGCCCCCTCCTCTCCTCCTCGACCCCCCTTTCACGGGCTTCCCGGACACGAACGGGAAGGCACAGAGCCAGACAGATAACCGGCAACCGAGAGAGGATGCGTGCGACAAGAGAAGACCCACACGCGGGCATCCGCGCGGGGGGATCTGCGGCAGCAGGAAGGTTCTCTTCCAGGGGTATTTTGAGCATACGCGGACAGAGGAGACCCTGCAACAGGTCCCCCCCGAAAGGCAGGCCACTGCCACTCTCCAAGCTCCACACGAGGAGCAAGGAAGCTTCACGAAACTTTTCAAAAAGGCCAGCCGCGACCGCTCAGCACCATCCCTACGCGCAAGGTCCGCGAGTGCGCGGGGTGGGCGCTCGCCCAACGAAGGGGGCTTTTTTTTTTAACCGCCCTTCCTCTAATCCTCGACCCCCCTTTCATGGGCTTCTCGGACACAAACGGGAAGGCACACAGCCAGACGGAGCACCGGAGGCACGCCAGGAAACGGGAAGCGCCACCACCAACTCAGAAGCGGGCACCTAGGTGGCAAAACCTGGAACGATCCAGGAGCACCTCTGCAAGAAACAGAACGCGCGTGCACACACCAGACGGGAAGGTTATGCATCGCCACCAGCCAACATTCCCCGGCTCAGGGAAGATGGGCAAGCGATCCACGAGGACCACGCGAACCACTGCGAGAAGTGCGCGCGGGTCAGTGCTCGGGCCGGAGAGCCGCACCCCTGCCTTCCACACACCACCGGAATACGGATAGGGTGGAGAGACGAGGGGCCCGCTGGCAGAACGAGAAGAGCGGCCGCCATTCGCCATGAATGTCCGTCCCTCGCCTGGCGCGGCTTAGGCCCTGGCCCGAAGAGAACTCAGGAGCACCACATCGATCTAAGCAGAGTGAGCGACAACACGCAACCGGGAGAAACAAGCGAGATAGGCACGTCTTACACGCGGGGCAAGACAGTACGGATCCGGGCAGAGACACAACGAAGGTGCTGCCACAAAAAAAAAAGTGCACTCGGGAGGCACGTGGCAGGAAGACTCAGACACCACAATCAAGAGAGGAGGATTCAGGACTCTCCACCTCCCCCCCCGCCAAAAAAAAAAAAAAATGCACTCGGGAGGCATGTGGCAGGAAGAACCAAGACACCGCAGACAGGAGAGTGGAGGATTCGGGACTCTCCACCTCCCCCCCGCCAAAAAAAAAAAAAAAATGCACTCGGGAGGCATGTGGCAGGAAGAACCAAGACACCGCAGACAGGAGAGTGGAGGATTCGGGACTCTCCACCTCCCCCCCGCCAAAAAAAAAAAAAAAAAAAAAAATGCACTCGGGAGGCATGTGGCAGGAAGAACCAAGACACCGCAGACAGGAGAGTGGAGGATTCGGGACTCTCCACCTCCCCCCCGCCAAAAAAAAAAAAAAAATGCACTCGGGAGGCGTGTGGAAGACGTGGAAACGAAAGACAGTGGAGGTTCGGGACTCCCAGGAAAAAAAAAAAAAAAAAACCAGCGGGAGGAACACAAAACACTAGCACGAGACAGCTGGCTGCAACCATTCCACACAGGACACAGGTGTGACAACGACAACGTGGAAATCGGGAAAAACGCCTGAGAACGCAGCAATATCACAGCCCCTGGTTGTCACAAGCTGCCCAGCAAGCGCACACACAAACGGGAAGCAAAAGCACGGAAAGCAGGAAGCATGTCTCGGGCACAGTTTCAGGCAAGGCGACAGACCCAAGCCGATATGCAAAGAAAAATAGGCTGGACAAGCAAACAGCCTTGATTGAAAGGGTCTTTTCTCTTTAGTGTCCTTTAGTGTCCTTTAGTGTAAATAGGGAAAGGACAGCGTGTCACTACATATCTCCAGGTCCAATAGGAACAGATAGAATAGATCAAAACCATAAAAATGACAGGGAGGAAGATGACAGCCCACAGAGAACAACTGGAAGTCATACATGGGGGGGTGGCCCAAAAATGTCCCCATGAAGAAAAGAACCGGACGTCAAACGAACAACTGGTCGACCTGACAACCGGGAATACTCAAAATACCGATAGGTAAATGAAAAAAAGGCGGGACCATAGCTTTCCCTCGGCTTCAGAAGTAAAGCGCCCCCGGTGACAAAGACAGAGAGGGCTTCTGGAGAAAAAAAAGATCCGACACTCCAGCTGGCCCGGCCACATCGGCTTGTAAGCCGGGCCCGTCGCGTCCTCTCGGACTCAGAAGTACAGTGACACCCGTGACAGGGTCACGGAGGGCTTCTGGAGGAAAAAAAGATCCGACACTCCAGCTGGCCGGGCCATATCGGCTTGTAAGCCGGGCCCCTCGCGTCCTCTCGGACTCAGAAGTACAGTGACACCGGTGACAGGGACAGAGAGGGCTTCTGGAGGAAAAAAAGATCCCAACCTCCAGCTGGCCGGGCCACATCGGCTTGTAAGCCGGGCCCGTCGCGTCCTCTCGGACTCAGAAGTACAGTGACACCGGTGACAGGGTCACGGAGGGCTTCTGGAGGAAAAGATCCGACACTCCAGCTGGCCGGGCCACATCGGCTTGTAAGCCGGGCCCGTCGCGTCCTCTCGGACTAAGAAGTACAGTGACACCGGTGACAGGGACACGGAGGGCTTCTGGAGGAAAAAAAGATCCGACACTCCAGCTGGCCGGGCCATATCGGCTTGTAAGCCGAGCCCCTCGCGTCCTCTCGGACTCAGAAGTACAGGGACACCGGTGACAGGGACAGAGAGGGCTTCTGGAGGAAAAAAAGATCCCAACCTCCAGCTGGCCGGGCCACATCGGCTTGTAAGCCGGGCCCCTCTCGTCCTCTCGGACTCAGAAGTACAGTGACACCGGTGACAGGGACAGAGAGGGCTTCTGGAGGAAAAAAAAAAAAAAAAAAAAGATCCGAACCTCCAGCACCGGGCCACGTCGGCTTGTAAGCCGGGCCCGTCGCGTCCTCTCGTACTCAGAAGTACAGTGACACCGGTGACAGGGACACGGAGGGCTTCTGGAGGAAAAAAAGATCCGACACCCCAGCTGGCCGGGCCACATCGGCTTGTAAGCCGGGCCCGTCGCGTCCTCTCGGACTCAGAAGTACAGTGACACCGGTGACAGGGACACGGAGGGCTTCTGGAGGAAAAAAAGATCCGACACTCCAGCTGGCCGGGCCACATCGGCTTGTAAGCCGGGCCCGTCGCGTCCTCTCGGACTAAGAAGTACAGTGACACCGGTGACAGGGACAGAGAGGGCTTCTGGAGGAAAAAAGATCCCAACCTCCAGCTGGCCGGGCCACATCGGCTTGTAAGCCGGGCCCGTCGCGTCCTCTCGGACTCAGAAGTACAGTGACACCGGTGACAGGGACAGAGAGGGCTTCTGGAGGAAAAAAGATCCCAACCTCCAGCTGGCCGGGCCACATCGGCTTGTAAGCCGGGCCCGTCGCGTCCTCTCGGACTCAGAAGTACAGTGACACCGGTGACAGGGACACGGAGGGCTTCTGGAGGAAAAAAAGATCCGACACTCCAGCTGGCCGGGCCACATCGGCTTGTAAGCCGGGCCCGTCGCGTCCTCTCGGACTCAGAAGTACAGGGACACCGGTGACAGGGACAGAGAGGGCTTCTGGAGGAAAAAAGATCCCAACCTCCAGCTGGCCGGGCCACATCGGCTTGTAAGCCGGGCCCCTCGCGTCCTCTCGGACTCAGAAGTACAGTGACACCGGTGACAGGGACAGAGAGGGCTTCTGGAGGAAAAAAAAAAAAAAAAGATCCGAACCTCCAGCACCGGGCCACGTCGGCTTGTAAGACGGGCCCGTCGCGTCCTCTCGGACTCAGAAGTACAGTGACACCGGTGACAGGGACAGAGAGGGCTTCTGGAGGAAAAAAAAGATCCCAACCTCCAGCTGGCCGGGCCACATCGGCTTGTAAGCCGGGCCCGTCGCGTCCTCTCGGACTCAGAAGTACAGTGACACCGGTGACAGGGACACGGAGGGCTTCTGGAGGAAAAAAAGATCCGACACCCCAGCTGGCCGGGCCACATCGGCTTGTAAGCCGGGCCCGTCGCGTCCTCTCGGACTCAGAAGTACAGTGACACCGGTGACAGGGACACGGAGGGCTTCTGGAGGAAAAAAAGATCCGACACTCCAGCTGGCCGGGCCACATCGGCTTGTAAGCCGGGCCCGTCGCGTCCTCTCGGACTCAGAAGTACAGTGTCCCGGGTGACAGGGACAGAGAGGGCTCCTGGAGGAAAAAAAAAAAAAAAAAGATCTGAACCTCCAGCACCGGGCCACGTCGGCTTGTAAGCCGGGCCAGTCGGGTCCTCTCGGACTCAGAAGTACAATGTCCCCGGTGACGGGGACAGAGAAGGCTTCTGGAAGAAAAAAAAAAATGCGTAGGACTTTAAGCCTTCTGGTCGACCTAATAACGTCGCCACCAACCTTCTATTTCCCCAAAGGGCGCGCAGCAACTCGGTCTGCTTTGCCCATCTCCCGGTACAACCTCCTTGGTACAGACTGTCCCTCCACACGACACCATCTCCGATACGCCCCGCCTGCTTGCCGGGTCTCATGTCACCCTGGCCGCCTCACCACAGGCACTTCCCTCCTCTGTGTCACCAAGCGGAGATGGCAGGAGCGTTGCGGAAACTTGTCACCACTAGGTGTCGCCCGACAACGGTCTCCATCAACCAAACAAACCAATACAGATCGCTCACGCGCCGCCACATTCATTCACTCATTCGGTCTCTCCCGAGGGTCCTCCCGAGCTCAGGGTGGGACACTCGCGCACGCACCACGGAGCAGCGTACCCACCCACCACTTCTCCCGAGTGGCACAAACGGTCCCCATCGTCCCGCCCGAACATAGCGAACGCGGGCTAGACTCGGGCACCCAAAAACGAAAGTAGGACAGTGAGTGGTGAAAACAGGCGAAACCGTTCTCTAAGTCAAAGTACGTGGCTGGCGAATCGGTCTGCGGGGCGAGGGAACAGGCACAATTAGGGGAACGGAGCACAGTATAGGAAGGGAGCATCTAAGCACGGTGTCAGTGGAAGGTGGCGGCGACCTCAGTTCCACCCCATTTAGGTCTCATTTTTAAAACACTCTACCGCTTGGGGTTTGTTGTTTTCTGGGGCTCGCTGCCACCGCCCGCCGGCCACTCACCCGCCCGCCCACCCGCTGGCTCGCCCTCCCCCCCCCCCCCGCCCGCCCGCCCGCCCGCCCGCCCGCTCGCTCGCTCGCTCGCTCGCCCTCCCCGCCCCCGCCCGCCCGCCCGCCCGCTCGCTCGCTGGCTCGCCCTCCCGCCCGCCCCCTTTTCCAAGACTAAATTCAGAGTTAAAACAGTGGTGGAATGGTTAAAATGCCCGTTTGTATTTATTTTTTTCTAGGAGTACCCCTTCATAGTGATTTGCTTTCACTTTGGCCAGAAAAATATTTATTTTATGCACGACTTCCCCTCGTCCTCGCGAGCGTGTGTGTGTGTGTGTGTGTGTGTGTGTGTGTGTGTGTGTGTGTGTGTTTTGGTTTTTTTGTTTGTTTGTTTGTTTGTTTGTTTGTTTGTTTATTTGTTTTGTTTTTTTTCTGAGAGCATACTAGATCACCTCTCGGAATGGGAACAGTAAGGGGGTGGGGAGAGACGACTGATCAAAGAATCAGTAACTCTGCAGGGTGGGGTTGGTTGGCAAAGGGGTTTCCTTCAGAGGTTGGAGAATATATAGCCAGCCACCTTGGGAAGATTGCTAAAGAGAGTCAAGCCTCTCTTGCTCTCTTTTCTTGGCCTCCCTGCCCTGCCTCATAATAAAAGGTGAAGAAAGGCCAAAGACATGGAGGAGAAGGGAGGGGGAGGAAGATAACAAGTATGATATTAAAATAATTTTTGATAGACTCACGCACTCAGGAAGAGAACATGAGAGCCTCAGTGGGACCCTGTGTCTGGGTCCCTGAGGGTAAGGGAAGCATAACAATCCGTAGGTCTTTCTGGCTAGCAGGTAAAATTAAATCAAATGAAAAAGTGAAGTAAAAATCGATTCGAGGAAGATAACAAGTATGATAGTAAAATAATTTTAATATTTTAAATGTTCCAGGACAGCCAGAACTATAAAGAGAAACCCTGTCTCAAAAAACAAAATCAAAAACAAAAACAAAAACAAAAAAAAAAAACCCTAAAAATAAAAAAGAATTAGAAAAAAGATTACAGAAATCAAACACTAGCCCAATAGATGGCAAGTCACTGCAATCACAGCAGAAATATTACACACACACACACACACACACACACACACAGACAAACTCTGTCATAAAATCCAACGTGCCTTCATGATCAAAGTTCGATAGTACTAGAAGAAACATATGTCTGAAAATAAAAGCCAGAACCTTCTCTGCTTCTGTTTTCTTTTGCCTCAAGATTGGGTTTCTCTGGATGTAGCCCTGGCATCCCTGCCTGGAACTTACTCTGTAGGCTTGGGTAGCCTCAAACTCACCCAGGTCCTCTCTGCCTGCCTGCCTACCTGCCTACCTACACTCTGCCACCCACACAGCCAGGCAGAAGCTAGAATCTTTTTTTATTTTTGGCCTTCTTTTCATTTATTTGTTTGTTTGTTATTATTACTATTAGTTTTCAATGTAAGTGTGTGTGTGGGGGGGGGGTGCTCTATCTGCTGCCTAGATGACTGCATATCAGAAGAAGGCACCAGAAAATAGGTGAAGCCACCATGCAGTTCCTGAAAATTAATTTAAAAAAAAAAAAAAAAAGGAAATTCAAATCACATAGTAGGTAGATATCTGCGCAGCTGTCAGAGTGCTGTTTAAGGCTTACTGTAAATAATAAAAATTGTTATGTGTCTTTTATCCAAAAACAGAAGGGAGGTGGTGTACCTGCATATCTGTTCCTTTCTACTTCCTTGTTCTGTCACTAATTTGCATATTGACCTCAAGAAGATGGAAGGCGACAAGTGGGTGGCAGCCATCTTGTCCTCTGACTGACATCTGTCCTCATAAAGATGGAGGTGGCTGGCTGTCACGTGACCTACTGCTCAAGGTAGCTTTTGTTTCCAGCCTCTAGGTGGCCTAGTTTGCATATGCAGAAAGGTGAGGAGGCTCCCTAAAGCAGCCTGAACCCTTGACCATCCACAGACAGCCTCATACTTTTTGGTTATACTTTTAAACGCCAGACTCTGAATTGGTCAGTCTAAATTCTTTTGGTTTAATCAAATTTTAATTAAAATGCATAAAAAACGAAAAATATAACCAGTCATTCTGGAACCCCTTTTGTGTAACTCAGACTGTAGAATAAGCTAGCTGCAAAGTTACAGTGATCCACCTCCCTCTGCCAGCACCACCACCACCACTGCCTGGCAAAAGCAAAAATCACAAAAAGGAAGGGTGGGTGGGGGGGGACAAAAATAAGAAGATAAGAATCGTAGCAGGTCATAGTGGTGTACAACTTTCATGCCAGCATTTGAAAAACAGAGGCAGGCTCTTAAAGGATTGAGGCCTACAAAGTGTCTTCAAGACAGCCAGGGCTGCTTACACTAAGAAACTATGTATGAAAAGAATAAATTTAAGAAAGAAAGAAAGAAAGAAAGAAAGAAAGAAAGAAAGAAAGGTATTTTCCAAAAAAAAAAAAAAAAAAACATTAGTCCGGGCAGTGGAGGCACATGCTTTTAATCCCAGCATTTGGGAAGCAGAGGCAGACAGATTAATGTGTTCAAGGCCATCCTGGTCTACAGAGTAAGTTCCAGGACAGCCAGGGTTACACAGAGAAACCGCATTGTGAAAAAAAAAATAAATAAACTAAATAAATAAAATTTAAAAATTAAAAAAATAGCCAGGAGTGGTGGCACACGCCTTTAATCCCAGCACTAGGGAGGCAGAGATGGGAGGATTTCTGAGTTCGGGGCCAGCCTGGTCTGCAAACTGAATTCCAAAACAGACAGGGCTATACAGAGAAACCCTGTCCAAAAAACCAAAAATAAAATAAAATAAAATATAAAACAAAAATAAAATAAAATAAAACTAAAAGAATTAGAAAAAAGATTACAGAATCAATCATAAGCCCACTACATGGCAAGTAACCGTAATCACAGCAGAAATATTATACACACACACACACACACACACACACACACACACACACACACACACTGCTCTGTACTTGCTCTGTAGGCTTGGGTAGCCTCAAACTCACAGAGGTCCTCTCTGCTTGCCTGCCGGCCTGCCTGCTTCTGCCACCCACACAGCCGGGCAGAAGACAGAATCTCTTTCTCCCTCTTATTTATATATTTATTTATTTGTTTGCTTACTTGCTTGCTTGCGTGTTTGTTATTATTACTATTAGTTTTCAATGTAAATTTGTGTGTTTGCTCTATCTGCTGCCTATATGATTAGATGCCAGAAGGGGGCACCAGAACCTAGGACAAGTCACCATGCAGATCCTGAGAATTAATTAAAAAAAAAAAAAAGGAAATTCTAATCACATAGAAGGTAGATATCTGAGAGGCTGTCAGAGTGCTTTTTAAGGCTTATGGTAAATAAGAAAAATTGTGTGTCTTTTACCAAACAACAGAAGGGAAGGGAGATGGTGCACCTCCATATCTGTTGTCTACATGTCTACTTCCTTGTTTTGTCACTTGGTTGCACATTGACACATTGACCTCACCATGCTGAAAGGCGACATGTGGGTGGCAGCCAAGACTAACACACATACACACATGCACACAAACATGGAGTGAGAGAGAAAGATAAGGAGGAATGACATTAATTTTAGGAAAAAGAGATATTAATGGATAAATATTATTTCTATACATACATACACACGTTTTTTAAAAATATTTTTATTACGTATTTTCCTCAATTACATTTCCAATGCTATCCCAAAAGTCCCCTGTACCCTCCCGCCCCTTGTTTATTAAAGAGAGAATTAGTGGAGAGCTAAGTCAATTGTGGACCACACCTTTAGCCTCAGGAGGATTTCTGCATTCAAGGTCACCCTGCCTTACAGAGTGACTTCCAAGTCAGGCAGGTCTACACAAAGAAACCCTATCTGAGAAAAATAATAATAATTGAAAGAAAGAAAGAAAGAAAGAAAGAAAGAAAGAAAGAAAGAAAGAAAGAAAGGAAGGAAGGAAGGAAGGAAGGAAGGAAGGAAGAAAGAAAGGAAGGAAGAAAATATTTTTAAAAATATTGTTTGGAAAATATATTACTTGAAGAAATCATATTTCCAGGAAAAAATATTCCTTGGAAATATGATTTCTTTAATCTGTGTACCCAAGACTAACACACACACACACACACATGCACACAAACATGGAGTGAGAGAGAAAGATATGGAGGAATGACATGAATTCAACTTTACAAAAAAAAAAAAAAAAGAATTAGAAAAAATTAAAGAAATTACACACAAGCCCACTAGATGGCAAGTAACCACAATCACAGCAGAAATATTGCACACACACACACACACACAAACTCTGTCATTAAATCCAATGTGCCTTCATGATCAAAGTTCTTTAGTCAATATTACTAGAAGAAAATTATGTCGGGGGCTGGTGAGATGGTTCAGTGGGGAAGAGCATTGACTGCTCTTCCAAATGTACTGAGTTCAAATCCCAGCACCCACATGGTGGCTCACAACCACCCATAATGTGATTTGGTACCCTCTTCTGGTGCATTTGAAGACAGCTACAGTGAACTTATACTAATAAATTAATCTCTGGCCTGAGCAAGTGGGTTTGGCTAGAGCAAGCAGAGGTCCTAAGTTCAATTCCCAACAATCACATGAAGGATCAAAACTCTTTAATAAAATCCAAATGGCCTTCCTTGTCAAACACTTACAGACAACAGGACTAAATAGATCATGTTTCTCACAATTCAAAAAAAAAAAAAAATTGGCTGGGCAGTGGTGGTGCAGGCCTTTAATCCAGTGCCTGGAGTCAGAGGCAGGAAGATTTCTTAGTTAGAGGCCTTCCCCACTCTACAGAGTCACAAATAACCAAAAAAGAAAAAAGAAAGGACAGAAAAAGAAAAAAAGATAAGAAGAGAAAAGGAAAAGCAGAGTCAGGCTTTTACAGGTTTGAGGACAGCCGGGTCTACAAACTGTGTCCAAGACCACCAGGAGATCTGTTCTGCCTGCCTCTGCCATCCCCACAGCAGGAGACAGAGACTGAGTCTTACAGCCAAACCTACTCTAAATTGAAAAAACAAGCAAACAAACAAACAAACAAACTTGAAGCAATTCATCAGGAGACTGGTGTCCACTGAACTTTAGTTTTTTTCCCCAAGCATCAACCAGGGGTAAAATTGTTCGTTATCTTTCAAAACACTGGAGTCTCCTAACAGAACACATGGAGCTTTAAAAGAGTTTCTCCCCTCAGAGGAACCAAGGATGTTTGAAACAATTTCAACAGCCTTTCATGCATGTCTTAGCACTCTGACTATGGAGGCTATTGGAGAAAGTTACAGCAGTGGATACTACAGAAACAAGGAGAGTAAGGGACCAGGATTATTTTCAACACTATATTTCTTTTCTTACATTATAAAATAGAAAATAATTTATTTTTTGGAGAAAATCTTGGGAGTTACCATTACAAAAATGAAATTTGGAGTTCCTGTAAACTATGTTAAGTCTTTGAACTTTCTCATGGCATATACGTAGGGCTGCCTGTGACATGTGGTACCCTGACTCTAAATGGACATGACTACATCCATCGCTTAGAGAAAATACAAAGACCAGTTCTGAAGTAGCCTTAAAAGAGTGCCCTTTGCTTTAGCAAGGGGACTGTGCAATTAGAGCCATGAGTTCCATGAATATGACTTTCTTATCGCATAATTTTTTAGAGAATGTAGTACCCACCCATGATCATGTAACATTACAATTGTGAAACAACATTAATACATTCGAGAATTAACATCACCCAATAAAAGGCATATCTTCAAATATTGAGTCAAAATCTGAAAATCAAAACAGTAAATAGAGAGAATACATTAAAAATCAATCACTTAATTTGAAAACCTTGAAAACAATAACGGCCTGCTGCTGTTTCTTCAAAGGCTTGTGAACTTTTTCTGAGTGGTTAGGAAATACAGAAGAGCAAAATGGAAGACATGATTTGGACTTACAGTCTTTCCTGTGTTTTTTTTTTTTTTTTTTTTTTTTTAATGAGCCACACAAGAGTACTTATGTAAAAGTTGGCGCATGCCTGTTACAGAAATGCATTCATACCTGAGAGATTACAACCTCACTCTACCAAGTTCTGAAACTTTAATCTAGCACAATGGCGCCTTTCTGTGCAAACAGCTGTACCCTGAAATTGAGTACAGTAAACTTTCAGCCACCAGTAACTTTGACCGAAATTACAGATTCCAGAGTATGAATATGAAAATCACAGAGGCAGGGAAGCACACAAGTGATAGCAATAACAATGTTCCAAACCTACCTATCAAATGGAATATTCCTCCCTTTATATTAACCGTGGGCTAGGGAAAGGGAAGTTAATAATAGACTTTCTGGTACCAGTCTACACTGTATTTCACTGAAGACATAAATACAGATATATGGAGTCTGAGCACAAGGAATTCACAATCCCAATCCATTCCAAAACAATTCCTTTCACGAGAATAACCAAAATCAAAACCAAAACAAAACTCCAGAACTTGCTAATTATAAACATTAGTTTTTTCTTAGTTTTAGTACAACAAGCAGCTAAGCACCATCTATAACTATAATATGTGCAGACATGCCACCTTTCTCTGGTTTCTGAATGTACCATGCACAGGTTCAATATAGGTCGATACACACACACACACACACAAAAAAACAAAAAACAAACCAAAAAACAAACAAACAAACAAACAAACAAAAAAGCCCTGTTTGTCTTACCTGATAGACTGTCCGAATCTATCTTGGATGAAAGTATTCCATGGCCACTGTGTGCTCCCTGACACCACGCCCGGCTCATACACACGTTTTTTTAAATATTTTTTATTACGTATTTTCCTCAATTACATTTCCAATGCTATCCCAAATGTCCTCCATACCCTCCCCCCCCCCTGTTTTCTTAAAGAGAGAATTACAGTAGACCTGAGGCAATTGTGGACCACACCTTTAGCCTCAGGAGGATTTCTGCATTCAAGGTCACCCTGGCTTACAGAGTGACATCCAAGTCAGCCAGGGCTACACAAAGAAAACCTACCTGAGAAAAAAATAATAATTGAAAGAAAGAAAGAAACAAACAAACAAACAAACAAAGAGAGAGAGAGAGATTGAGAGAGAGAGAGAGAGAGAGAGAGGAGAGAGAAAGAGAGAGGGAAAGAAAAGGGGTGCTCCACCACACCTGGCTTCCTTGTTTATTTCTAAGAATCCTTGGAAATATGATTTCTTTAATCTGTGTACCCAAGACTAACACACACACACACATGCACACAAACATGGAGTGAGAGAGAAAGATTAGGAGGTATGACAGGAATTTTACTTTACAAAAAAAGAAAAAAGAATTAGAAAAATTTAAAGAAATTATACAGAAGCCCACTTGATGTCAAGTAACAGTAATCACAGCAGAAATATTGCACACACACACACACAGACACACACACAGAAACACACACTGTCATTAAATCCAACATGCCTTCATGATCAAAGTTCTTTAGTCAATAGTACTAGAAGGAACATGTGTCCAGGGCTGGTGAGATGGTTCAGTGGGGAAGAGCACTGACTGCTCTTCCAAATGTACTGAGTTCAAATCCCAGCAACCACATGGTCCCTCACAACCACCCATAATGAGATCTGATACCCTCTCCTGGTGCGTTTGAAGACAGCTACAGTGAACTTATACTAATAAATAAATCTTTTGCCTGAGCAAGTGGGCTTGGCTAGAGCAAACAGAGGTCCTAAGCTCAATTCCCAACAATCACATGAAGGATCACAACTATCTGTACAACTAAAGTGTGTACTCATATACATAAAATACATAAATCTTGAAAGAAAGAAAGAAAGAAAGAAAGAAAGAAAGAAAGAAAGAAAGAAGGAAAGAAAGAAGGAAAGAAAGAAAGAAAGAAAGAGAGAGAGAAAGAAAGAAAGAAAGAAAGAAAGAAAGAAAGAAAGAAAGAAAGAAAGAAGAAAAGAAAAGGAGAGAGACACAGAGACAGACAGAGACACACAGAGAGAGAGACAGAGAGAGAAAGAGAAAGAGAGATGGAAAGAAAGATACTTTCAGAAAAAAAATTAGAAAAAAATTAAAGAAATTACACACAAGCCCACTAGATGGCAAGTAACTGCAATCCCAGCAGAAGTATTGCACACATACACACACAGAAACACACACAAACTCTGTCATTAAATCCAACGTGCCTTCATGATCAAAGTTCTTTAGTCAATAGTACTAGAAGGAACATAAGTCGGGGGCTGGTGAGATGGTTCAGTGGGTAAGAGCACCGACTGCTCTTCCAAAGGTACTGAGTTCAAATCCCAGCAACCACATGGTGGCTCACAACAACCCACAATGAGATCTGATACCCTATCCTGGTGGGTTTGAAGACATCTACTGTGAACTTATACTAATAAATAAATCTTTGGCCTGAGCAAGTGGGCTTGGCTAGAGCAAACAGAGGTCCTAAGCTCAATTCCCAACAATCACATGAAGGATCACAACTATCTGTACAACTAAAGTGTGTACTCATATACATAAAATACATAAATCTTGAAAGAAAGAAAGAAAGAAAGAAAGAAAGAAAGAAAGAAAGAAAGAAAGAAAGGAAGAAAGAAAGAAAGAAAGAAAGAAAGAAAGAAAGAAAGAAGAAAAGAAAAGGAGAGAGACACAGAGACAGACAGAGACACACAGAGAGAGAGACAGAGAGAGAAAGAGAAAGAGAGATGGAAAGAAAGATACTTTCAGAAAAAAAATTAGAAAAAAATTAAAGAAATTACACACAAGCCCACTAGATGGCAAGTAACTGCAATCCCAGCAGAAGTATTGCACACATACACACACAGAAACACACACAAACTCTGTCATTAAATCCAACGTGCCTTCATGATCAAAGTTCTTTAGTCAATAGTACTAGAAGGAACATAAGTCGGGGGCTGGTGAGATGGTTCAGTGGGTAAGAGCACCGACTGCTCTTCCAAAGGTACTGAGTTCAAATCCCAGCAACCACATGGTGGCTCACAACAACCCACAATGAGATCTGATACCCTATCCTGGTGGGTTTGAAGACATCTACTGTGAACTTATACTAATAAATAAATCTTTGGCCTGAGCAAATGGGCTTGGGTAGAGCAAGCAGAGGTCCTAATTTCATTTCCCAACAATCACATTAACGATCACAACCATCTTTACAACTAAAGTGTGTACTCATATACATAAAATAAATAAATCTCGGAAGGAAGGAAGGAAGGAAGGAAGGAAGGAAGGAAGGAAGGAAGGAAGGAAGGAAGGAAGGAAGGAAGGAAGGAAGAGAAGAATGAAAGAAACATATGTTGGTAAAATAAAAGCCAGAACCTTTTCTGCTTTTGTTTTCTTGATCCTAGAGATAGGGTTTCTCTTGGTGTAGCCCTGGCAGTCCTTTCTGGAACTATCAGTGTAGGCTTGGGTAGCCTCAAACTCACAGAGGTCCTCTCTGCCTGCTTGCCTGCCAGCCTCTGCCACCCACACAGCCTGGCAGAAGCCAGAATCTCTTTTTCCCTCCTATTTATATATTTCTTATTTTGTTTGTTTGCTTGCTTGCTTGTTTGCTGTTATTACTTTTAGTTTTCAATGTAAGTGTGTGTGTGTGTGTGCTGCCTATATGACTACATGCCAGAAGAGGGCACCAGAACCTAGGACAAGTCACCATGCACCCCCTGAGAATTACTTTTTTTAAAAAAAAAAAGGAAATTCTAATCACAGATATCTGTGGGGCTGTCAGAGTGCTTTATAAGGCTTACTGTAAATAATAAAAATTGTGTGTCCTTTACCAAAAAACAGAAGAGAATGGAGGTGGTACCCTGCATGTTTGTTGTCTGCATGTCTACTTCCTTGTTCGGTCACTGGCTTGCACATTGACACTTTGACCTCATTAAGATGAAAGGCGACCTTTTTGTGGCAGCAAAAAAAAAACCTCCCTGGAGGTTTGGTGGCCTACCACCTACACAAGCTCAGGCACGGAAAATAAATTAATAAAGATCTCTGAAACACAAATCTGGGGCTGGTACTAGCTGGCCATGGAATCCTATACACACACATGGAGTATTAATTTACAAGCAGCTACATCATTACCTGTGAGGGAGAGAGACATGAAAGAGTTTCCACAGCCTTTTTATTGGTGGTCAGGGTTAGGATTTCTTGTTTATTTCTTTGTTTGTTTGTTTGTTTGTTTGATTTCATTTTTTTTTTTTTTGAGACAGGGTTTCTCTGTGTAGCCTTGGCTGTCCTGGAACTCACTTTGTGGACCAGGCTGGCCTTGAACTTAGAAATCTGCCTGCCTCTGCCTCCCAAGTGCTGGGATTAAAGGCGTGCGCCACCACACCCGGCTCATACACACGTTTTTTTAAATATTTTTTTATTACGTATTTTCCTCAATTACATTTCCAATGCTATCCCAAATGTCCTCCATACCCTCCCCCCCCCCCCTGTTTTCTTAAAGAGAGAATTTCAGTAGACCTGAGGCAATTGTGGACCACACCTTTAGCCTCAGGAGGATTTCTGCATTCAAGGTCACCCTGGCTTACAGAGTGACATCCAAGTCAGCCAGGGCTACACAAAGAAAACCTACCTGAGAAAAAAATAATAATTGAAAGAAAGAAAGAAAGAAAGAAACAAACAAAGAGAGAGAGAGAGATTGAGAGAGAGAGAGAGAGAGAGAGAGAGAGAGAGAGAGAGAGAGAGGAGAGAAAGAGAGAGGGAAAGAAAAGGGGTGCTCCACCACATCTGGCTTCCTTGTTTATTTCTAAGAATCCTTGGAAATATGATTTCTTTAATCTGTGTACCCAAGACTAACACACACACACACATGCACACAAACATGGAGTGAGAGAGAAAGATAAGGAGGTATGACAGGAATTTTACTTTACAAAAAAAGAAAAAAGAATTAGAAAAATTTAAAGAAATTATACAGAAGCCCACTTGATGTCAAGTAACAGTAATCACAGCAGAAATATTGCACACACACACACACAGACACACACACAGAAACACACACTGTCATTAAATCCAACATGCCTTCATGATCAAAGTTCTTTAGTCAATAGTACTAGAAGGAACATGTGTCCAGGGCTGGTGAGATGGTTCAGTGGGGAAGAGCACTGACTGCTCTTCCAAATGTACTGAGTTCAAATCCCAGCAACCACATGGTCCCTCACAACCACCAATAATGAGATCTGATACCCTCTCCTGGTGCGTTTGAAGACAGCTACAGTGAACTTATACTAATAAATAAATCTTTTGCCTGAGCAAGTGGGCTTGGCTAGAGCAAACAGAGGTCCTAAGCTCAATTCCCAACAATCACATGAAGGATCACAACTATCTGTACAACTAAAGTGTGTACTCATATACATAAAATACATAAATCTTGAAAGAAAGAAAGAAAGAAAGAAAGAAAGAAAGAAAGAAAGAAAGAAAGAAAGAAAGAAAGAAAGAAAGGAAGGAAGGAAGAAGGAAAGAGAGAGAGAGAGAGAGAGAGAAAGAAAGAAAGAAAGAAAGAAAGAAAGAAAGAGAGAGAGAGAGAGAGAAAGAAAGAAAGAAAGAAGAAAAGAAAAGGAGAGAGACACAGAGACAGACAGAGACACACAGAGAGAGAGACAGAGAGAGAAAGAGAAAGAGAGATGGAAAGAAAGATACTTTCAGAAAAAAAATTAAAAAAAAATTAAAGAAATTACACACAAGCCCACTAGATGGCAAGTAACTGCAATCCCAGCAGAAGTATTGCACACATACACACACAGAAACACACACAAACTCTGTCATTAAATCCAACGTGCCTTCATGATCAAAGTTCTTTAGTCAATAGTACTAGAAGGAACATAAGTCGGGGGCTGGTGAGATGGTTCAGTGGGTAAGAGCACCGACTGCTCTTCCAAAGGTACTGAGTTCAAATCCCAGCAACCACATGGTGGCTCACAACAACCCACAATGAGATCTGATACCCTATCCTGGTGGGTTTGAAGACATCTACTGTGAACTTATACTAATAAATAAATCTTTGGCCTGAGCAAATGGGCTTGGGTAGAGCAAGCAGAGGTCCTAATTTCATTTCCCAACAATCACATTAACGATCACAACCATCTTTACAACTAAAGTGTGTACTCATATACATAAAATAAATAAATCTCGGAAGGAAGGAAGGAAGGAAGGAAGGAAGGAAGGAAGGAAGGAAGGAAGGAAGGAAGGAAGGAAGGAAGGAAGGAAGAGAAGAATGAAAGAAACATATGTTGGTAAAATAAAAGCCAGAACCTTTTCTGCTTTTGTTTTCTTGATCCTAGAGATAGGGTTTCTCTTGGTGTAGCCCTGGCAGTCCTTTCTGGAACTATCAGTGTAGGCTTGGGTAGCCTCAAACTCACAGAGGTCCTCTCTGCCTGCTTGCCTGCCAGCCTCTGCCACCCACACAGCCTGGCAGAAGCCAGAATCTCTTTTTCCCTCCTATTTATATATTTCTTAGTTTGTTTGTTTGCTTGCTTGCTTGTTTGCTGTTATTACTTTTAGTTTTCAATGTAAGTGTGTGTGTGTGTGTGCTGCCTATATGACTACATGCCAGAAGAGGGCACCAGAACCTAGGACAAGTCACCATGCACCCCCTGAGAATTACTTTTAAAAAAAAAAAAAAAAAGGAAATTCTAATCACATAGAAGGTAGATATCTGTGGGGCTGTCAGAGTGCTTACTGTAAATAATAAAAATTGTGTGTCCTTTACCAAAAACAGAAGGGAATGGAGGTGGTACCCCTGCATGTTTGTTGTCTGCATGTCTACTTCCTTGTTCGGTCACTGGCTTGCACATTGACACTTTGACCTCATTAAGATGAAAGGCGACCTTTTTGTGGCAGCAAAAAAAACCTCCCTGGAGGTTTGGTGGCCTACCACCTACACAAGCTCAGGCACGGAAAATAAATTAATAAAGATCTCTGAAACACAAATCTGGGGCTGGTACTAGCTGGCCATGGAATCCTATACACACACATGGAGTATTAATTTACAAGCAGCTACATCATTATCTGTGAGGGAGAGAGACATGAAAGAGTTTCCACAGCCTTTTTATTGGTGGTCAGGGTTAGGATTTCTTGTTTATTTCTTTGTTTGTTTGTTTGTTTGTTTGATTTCATTTTTTTTTTTTTTTTTGAGACAGGGTTTCTCTGTGTAGCCTTGGCTGTCCTGGAACTCACTTTGTGGACCAGGCTGGCCTTGAACTTAGAAATCTGCCTGCCTCTGCCTCCCAAGTGCTGGGATTAAAGGCGTGCGCCACCACACCCGGCTCATACACACGTTTTTTTAAATATTTTTTTATTACGTATTTTCCTCAATTACATTTCCAATGCTATCCCAAATGTCCTCCATACCCTCCCCCCCCCCTGTTTTCTTAAAGAGAGAATTTCAGTAGACCTGAGGCAATTGTGGACCACACCTTTAGCCTCAGGAGGATTTCTGCATTCAAGGTCACCCTGGCTTACAGAGTGACATCCAAGTCAGCCAGGGCTACACAAAGAAAACCTACCTGAGAAAAAAATAATAATTGAAAGAAAGAAAGAAAGAAAGAAACAAACAAAGAGAGAGAGAGAGATTGAGAGAGAGAGAGAGAGAGAGAGAGAGAGAGAGAGAGAGAGAGAGGAGAGAAAGAGAGAGGGAAAGAAAAGGGGTGCTCCACCACATCTGGCTTCCTTGTTTATTTCTAAGAATCCTTGGAAATATGATTTCTTTAATCTGTGTACCCAAGACTAACACACACACACACATGCACACAAACATGGAGTGAGAGAGAAAGATAAGGAGGTATGACAGGAATTTTACTTTACAAAAAAAGAAAAAAGAATTAGAAAAATTTAAAGAAATTATACAGAAGCCCACTTGATGTCAAGTAACAGTAATCACAGCAGAAATATTGCACACACACACACACAGACACACACACAGAAACACACACTGTCATTAAATCCAACATGCCTTCATGATCAAAGTTCTTTAGTCAATAGTACTAGAAGGAACATGTGTCCAGGGCTGGTGAGATGGTTCAGTGGGGAAGAGCACTGACTGCTCTTCCAAATGTACTGAGTTCAAATCCCAGCAACCACATGGTCCCTCACAACCACCAATAATGAGATCTGATACCCTCTCCTGGTGCGTTTGAAGACAGCTACAGTGAACTTATACTAATAAATAAATCTTTTGCCTGAGCAAGTGGGCTTGGCTAGAGCAAACAGAGGTCCTAAGCTCAATTCCCAACAATCACATGAAGGATCACAACTATCTGTACAACTAAAGTGTGTACTCATATACATAAAATACATAAATCTTGAAAGAAAGAAAGAAAGAAAGAAAGAAAGAAAGAAAGAAAGAAAGAAAGAAAGGAAGGAAGGAAGAAGGAAAGAGAGAGAGAGAGAGAGAGAAAGAAAGAAAGAAAGAAAGAAAGAAAGAAAGAAAGAGAGAGAGAGAGAAAGAAAGAAAGAAAGAAGAAAAGAAAAGGAGAGAGACACAGAGACAGACAGAGACACACAGAGAGAGAGACAGAGAGAGAAAGAGAAAGAGAGATGGAAAGAAAGATACTTTCAGAAAAAAAATTAGAAAGAAATTACACACAAGCCCACTAGATGGCAAGTAACTGCAATCCCAGCAGAAGTATTGCACACATACACACACAGAAACACACACAAACTCTGTCATTAAATCCAACGTGCCTTCATGATCAAAGTTCTTTAGTCAATAGTACTAGAAGGAACATAAGTCGGGGGCTGGTGAGATGGTTCAGTGGGTAAGAGCACCGACTGCTCTTCCAAAGGTACTGAGTTCAAATCCCAGCAACCACATGGTGGCTCACAACAACCCACAATGAGATCTGATACCCTATCCTGGTGGGTTTGAAGACATCTACTGTGAACTTATACTAATAAATAAATCTTTGGCCTGAGCAAATGGGCTTGGGTAGAGCAAGCAGAGGTCCTAATTTCATTTCCCAACAATCACATTAACGATCACAACCATCTTTACAACTAAAGTGTGTACTCATATACATAAAATAAATAAATCTCGGAAGGAAGGAAGGAAGGAAGGAAGGAAGGAAGGAAGGAAGGAAGGAAGGAAGGAAGGAAGGAAGGAAGGAAGGGAAGAATGAAAGGAACATATGTCAGTAAAATAAAAGCCAGAACCTTTTCTGCTTTTGTTTTCTTGATCCTAGAGATAGGGTTTCTCTTGGTGTAGCCCTGGCAGTCCTTTCTGGAACTATCAGTGTAGGCTTGGGTAGCCTCAAACTCACAGAGGTCCTCTCTGCCTGCTTGCCTGCCAGCCTCTGCCACCCACACAGCCTGGCAGAAGCCAGAATCTCTTTTTCCCTCCTATTTATATATTTCTTAGTTTGTTTGTTTGCTTGCTTGCTTGTTTGCTGTTATTACTTTTAGTTTTCAATGTAAGTGTGTGTGTGTGTGTGCTGCCTATATGACTACATGCCAGAAGAGGGCACCAGAACCTAGGACAAGTCACCATGCACCCCCTGAGAATTACTTTTTTTTAAAAAAAAAAAAGGAAATTCTAATCACAGATATCTGTGGGGCTGTCAGAGTGCTTTATAAGGCTTACTGTAAATAATAAAAATTGTGTGTCCTTTACCAAAAAACAGAAGGGAATGGAGGTGGTACCCCTGCATGTTTGTTGTCTGCATGTCTACTTCCTTGTTCGGTCACTGGCTTGCACATTGACACTTTGACCTCATTAAGATGAAAGGCGACCTTTTTGTGGCAGCAAAAAAAACCTCCCTGGAGGTTTGGTGGCCTACCACCTACACAAGCTCAGGCACGGAAAATAAATTAATAAAGATCTCTGAAACACAAATCTGGGGCTGGTACTAGCTGGCCATGGAATCCTATACACACACATGGAGTATTAATTTACAAGCAGCTACATCATTATCTGTGAGGGAGAGAGACATGAAAGAGTTTCCACAGCCTTTTTATTGGTGGTCAGGGTTAGGATTTCTTGTTTATTTCTTTGTTTGTTTGTTTGTTTGTTTGATTTCATTTTTTTTTTTTTGAGACAGGGTTTCTCTGTGTAGCCTTGGCTGTCCTGGAACTCACTTTGTGGACCAGGCTGGCCTTGAACTTAGAAATCTGCCTGCCTCTGCCTCCCAAGTGCTGGGATTAAAGGCGTGCGCCACCACACCCGGCTCATACACACGTTTTTTTAAATATTTTTTTATTACGTATTTTCCTCAATTACATTTCCAATGCTATCCCAAATGTCCTCCATACCCTCCCCCCCCCCCTGTTTTCTTAAAGAGAGAATTTCAGTAGACCTGAGGCAATTGTGGACCACACCTTTAGCCTCAGGAGGATTTCTGCATTCAAGGTCACCCTGGCTTACAGAGTGACATCCAAGTCAGCCAGGGCTACACAAAGAAAACCTACCTGAGAAAAAAATAATAATTGAAAGAAAGAAAGAAAGAAACAAACAAACAAAGAGAGAGAGAGAGATTGAGAGAGAGAGAGAGAGAGAGAGAGAGAGAGAGAGAGAGAGAGGAGAGAAAGAGAGAGGGAAAGAAAAGGGGTGCTCCACCACATCTGGCTTCCTTGTTTATTTCTAAGAATCCTTGGAAATATGATTTCTTTAATCTGTGTACCCAAGACTAACACACACACACACATGCACACAAACATGGAGTGAGAGAGAAAGATAAGGAGGTATGACAGGAATTTTACTTTACAAAAAAAGAAAAAAGAATTAGAAAAATTTAAAGAAATTATACAGAAGCCCACTTGATGTCAAGTAACAGTAATCACAGCAGAAATATTGCACACACACACACACAGACACACACACAGAAACACACACTGTCATTAAATCCAACATGCCTTCATGATCAAAGTTCTTTAGTCAATAGTACTAGAAGGAACATGTGTCCAGGGCTGGTGAGATGGTTCAGTGGGGAAGAGCACTGACTGCTCTTCCAAATGTACTGAGTTCAAATCCCAGCAACCACATGGTCCCTCACAACCACCAATAATGAGATCTGATACCCTCTCCTGGTGCGTTTGAAGACAGCTACAGTGAACTTATACTAATAAATAAATCTTTTGCCTGAGCAAGTGGGCTTGGCTAGAGCAAACAGAGGTCCTAAGCTCAATTCCCAACAATCACATGAAGGATCACAACTATCTGTACAACTAAAGTGTGTACTCATATACATAAAATACATAAATCTTGAAAGAAAGAAAGAAAGAAAGAAAGAAAGAAAGAAAGAAAGAAAGAAAGAAAGAAAGAAAGGGAGGAAGAAGGAAAGAGAGAGAGAGAGAGAGAGAAAGAAAGAAAGAAAGAAAGAAAGAAAGAAAGAAAGAAAGAAAGAGAGAGAGAGAGAAAGAAAGAAAGAAAGAAGAAAAGAAAAGGAGAGAGACACAGAGACAGACAGAGACACACAGAGAGAGAGACAGAGAGAGAAAGAGAAAGAGAGATGGAAAGAAAGATACTTTCAGAAAAAAAATTAGAAAAAAATTAAAGAAATTACACACAAGCCCACTAGATGGCAAGTAACTGCAATCCCAGCAGAAGTATTGCACACATACACACACAGAAACACACACAAACTCTGTCATTAAATCCAACGTGCCTTCATGATCAAAGTTCTTTAGTCAATAGTACTAGAAGGAACATAAGTCGGGGGCTGGTGAGATGGTTCAGTGGGTAAGAGCACCGACTGCTCTTCCAAAGGTACTGAGTTCAAATCCCAGCAACCACATGGTAGCTCACAACAACCCACAATGAGATCTGATACCCTATCCTGGTGGGTTTGAAGACATCTACTGTGAACTTATACTAATAAATAAATCTTTGGCCTGAGCAAATGGGCTTGGGTAGAGCAAGCAGAGGTCCTAATTTCATTTCCCAACAATCACATTAACGATCACAACCATCTTTACAACTAAAGTGTGTACTCATATACATAAAATAAATAAATCTCGGAAGGAAGGAAGGAAGGAAGGAAGGAAGGAAGGAAGGAAGGAAGGAAGGAAGGAAGGAAGGAAGGAAGGGAAGAATGAAAGGAACATATGTCAGTAAAATAAAAGCCAGAACCTTTTCTGCTTTTGTTTTCTTGATCCTAGAGATAGGGTTTCTCTTGGTGTAGCCCTGGCAGTCCTTTCTGGAACTATCAGTGTAGGCTTGGGTAGCCTCAAACTCACAGAGGTCCTCTCTGCCTGCTTGCCTGCCAGCCTCTGCCACCCACACAGCCTGGCAGAAGCCAGAATCTCTTTTTCCCTCCTATTTATATATTTCTTAGTTTGTTTGTTTGCTTGCTTGCTTGTTTGCTGTTATTACTTTTAGTTTTCAATGTAAGTGTGTGTGTGTGTGTGCTGCCTATATGACTACATGCCAGAAGAGGGCACCAGAACCTAGGACAAGTCACCATGCACCCCCTGAGAATTACTTTTTTTTAAAAAAAAAAAAGGAAATTCTAATCACAGATATCTGTGGGGCTGTCAGAGTGCTTTATAAGGCTTACTGTAAATAATAAAAATTGTGTGTCCTTTACCAAAAAACAGAAGGGAATGGAGGTGGTACCCCTGCATGTTTGTTGTCTGCATGTCTACTTCCTTGTTCGGTCACTGGCTTGCACATTGACACTTTGACCTCATTAAGATGAAAGGCGACCTTTTTGTGGCAGCAAAAAAAACCTCCCTGGAGGTTTGGTGGCCTACCACCTACACAAGCTCAGGCACGGAAAATAAATTAATAAAGATCTCTGAAACACAAATCTGGGGCTGGTACTAGCTGGCCATGGAATCCTATACACACACATGGAGTATTAATTTACAAGCAGCTACATCATTATCTGTGAGGGAGAGAGACATGAAAGAGTTTCCACAGCCTTTTTATTGGTGGTCAGGGTTAGGATTTCTTGTTTATTTCTTTGTTTGTTTGTTTGTTTGTTTGATTTCATTTTTTTTTTTTTTGAGACAGGGTTTCTCTGTGTAGCCTTGGCTGTCCTGGAACTCACTTTGTGGACCAGGCTGGCCTTGAACTTAGAAATCTGCCTGCCTCTGCCTCCCAAGTGCTGGGATTAAAGGCGTGCGCCACCACACCCGGCTCATACACACGTTTTTTTAAATATTTTTTTATTACGTATTTTCCTCAATTACATTTCCAATGCTATCCCAAATGTCCTCCATACCCTCCCCCCCCCTGTTTTCTTAAAGAGAGAATTTCAGTAGACCTGAGGCAATTGTGGACCACACCTTTAGCCTCAGGAGGATTTCTGCATTCAAGGTCACCCTGGCTTACAGAGTGACATCCAAGTCAGCCAGGGCTACACAAAGAAAACCTACCTGAGAAAAAAATAATAATTGAAAGAAAGAAAGAAAGAAACAAACAAACAAAGAGAGAGAGAGAGATTGAGAGAGAGAGAGAGAGAGAGAGAGAGAGAGAGAGAGAGAGAGAGAGAGAGGAGAGAAAGAGAGAGGGAAAGAAAAGGGGTGCTCCACCACATCTGGCTTCCTTGTTTATTTCTAAGAATCCTTGGAAATATGATTTCTTTAATCTGTGTACCCAAGACTAACACACACACACACATGCACACAAACATGGAGTGAGAGAGAAAGATAAGGAGGTATGACAGGAATTTTACTTTACAAAAAAAGAAAAAAGAATTAGAAAAATTTAAAGAAATTATACAGAAGCCCACTTGATGTCAAGTAACAGTAATCACAGCAGAAATATTGCACACACACACACACAGACACACACACAGAAACACACACTGTCATTAAATCCAACATGCCTTCATGATCAAAGTTCTTTAGTCAATAGTACTAGAAGGAACATGTGTCCAGGGCTGGTGAGATGGTTCAGTGGGGAAGAGCACTGACTGCTCTTCCAAATGTACTGAGTTCAAATCCCAGCAACCACATGGTCCCTCACAACCACCAATAATGAGATCTGATACCCTCTCCTGGTGCGTTTGAAGACAGCTACAGTGAACTTATACTAATAAATAAATCTTTTGCCTGAGCAAGTGGGCTTGGCTAGAGCAAACAGAGGTCCTAAGCTCAATTCCCAACAATCACATGAAGGATCACAACTATCTGTACAACTAAAGTGTGTACTCATATACATAAAATACATAAATCTTGAAAGAAAGAAAGAAAGAAAGAAAGAAAGAAAGAAAGAAAGAAAGAAAGAAAGAAAGGGAGGAAGAAGGAAAGAGAGAGAGAGAGAGAGAGAAAGAAAGAAAGAAAGAAAGAAAGAAAGAAAGAAAGAAAGAAAGAGAGAGAGAGAGAAAGAAAGAAAGAAAGAAGAAAAGAAAAGGAGAGAGACACAGAGACAGACAGAGACACACAGAGAGAGAGACAGAGAGAGAAAGAGAAAGAGAGATGGAAAGAAAGATACTTTCAGAAAAAAAATTAGAAAAAAATTAAAGAAATTACACACAAGCCCACTAGATGGCAAGTAACTGCAATCCCAGCAGAAGTATTGCACACATACACACACAGAAACACACACAAACTCTGTCATTAAATCCAACGTGCCTTCATGATCAAAGTTCTTTAGTCAATAGTACTAGAAGGAACATAAGTCGGGGGCTGGTGAGATGGTTCAGTGGGTAAGAGCACCGACTGCTCTTCCAAAGGTACTGAGTTCAAATCCCAGCAACCACATGGTGGCTCACAACAACCCACAATGAGATCTGATACCCTATCCTGGTGGGTTTGAAGACATCTACTGTGAACTTATACTAATAAATAAATCTTTGGCCTGAGCAAATGGGCTTGGGTAGAGCAAGCAGAGGTCCTAATTTCATTTCCCAACAATCACATTAACGATCACAACCATCTTTACAACTAAAGTGTGTACTCATATACATAAAATAAATAAATCTCGGAAGGAAGGAAGGAAGGAAGGAAGGAAGGAAGGAAGGAAGGAAGGAAGGAAGGAAGGAAGGTAGAGAAGAATGAAAGAAACATATGTTGGTAAAATAAAAGCCAGAACCTTTTCTGCTTTTGTTTTCTTGATCCTAGAGATAGGGTTTCTCTTGGTGTAGCCCTGGCAGTCCTTTCTGGAACTATCAGTGTAGGCTTGGGTAGCCTCAAACTCACAGAGGTCCTCTCTGCCTGCTTGCCTGCCAGCCTCTGCCACCCACACAGCCTGGCAGAAGCCAGAATCTCTTTTTCCCTCCTATTTATATATTTCTTAGTTTGTTTGTTTGCTTGCTTGCTTGTTTGCTGTTATTACTTTTAGTTTTCAATGTAAGTGTGTGTGTGTGTGTGCTGCCTATATGACTACATGCCAGAAGAGGGCACCAGAACCTAGGACAAGTCACCATGCACCCCCTGAGAATTACTTTTAAAAAAAAAAAAAAAAAAGGAAATTCTAATCACATAGAAGGTAGATATCTGTGGGGCTGTCAGAGTGCTTACTGTAAATAATAAAAATTGTGTGTCCTTTACCAAAAACAGAAGGGAATGGAGGTGGTACCCCTGCATGTTTGTTGTCTGCATGTCTACTTCCTTGTTCGGTCACTGGCTTGCACATTGACACTTTGACCTCATTAAGATGAAAGGCGACCTTTTTGTGGCAGCAAAAAAAACCTCCCTGGAGGTTTGGTGGCCTACCACCTACACAAGCTCAGGCACGGAAAATAAATTAATAAAGATCTCTGAAACACAAATCTGGGGCTGGTACTAGCTGGCCATGGAATCCTATACACACACATGGAGTATTAATTTACAAGCAGCTACATCATTATCTGTGAGGGAGAGAGACATGAAAGAGTTTCCACAGCCTTTTTATTGGTGGTCAGGGTTAGGATTTCTTGTTTATTTCTTTGTTTGTTTGTTTGTTTGTTTGATTTCATTTTTTTTTTTTTTTTGAGACAGGGTTTCTCTGTGTAGCCTTGGCTGTCCTGGAACTCACTTTGTGGACCAGGCTGGCCTTGAACTTAGAAATCTGCCTGCCTCTGCCTCCCAAGTGCTGGGATTAAAGGCGTGCGCCACCACACCCGGCTCATACACACGTTTTTTTAAATATTTTTTTATTACGTATTTTCCTCAATTACATTTCCAATGCTATCCCAAATGTCCTCCATACCCTCCCCCCCCCCCCCTGTTTTCTTAAAGAGAGAATTTCAGTAGACCTGAGGCAATTGTGGACCACACCTTTAGCCTCAGGAGGATTTCTGCATTCAAGGTCACCCTGGCTTACAGAGTGACATCCAAGTCAGCCAGGGCTACACAAAGAAAACCTACCTGAGAAAAAAAATAATAATTGAAAGAAAGAAAGAAAGAAAGAAACAAACAAAGAGAGAGAGAGAGATTGAGAGAGAGAGAGAGAGAGAGAGAGAGAGAGAGAGAGAGAGAGGAGAGAAAGAGAGAGGGAAAGAAAAGGGGTGCTCCACCACATCTGGCTTCCTTGTTTATTTCTAAGAATCCTTGGAAATATGATTTCTTTAATCTGTGTACCCAAGACTAACACACACACACACATGCACACAAACATGGAGTGAGAGAGAAAGATAAGGAGGTATGACAGGAATTTTACTTTACAAAAAAAGAAAAAAGAATTAGAAAAATTTAAAGAAATTATACAGAAGCCCACTTGATGTCAAGTAACAGTAATCACAGCAGAAATATTGCACACACACACACACAGACACACACACAGAAACACACACTGTCATTAAATCCAACATGCCTTCATGATCAAAGTTCTTTAGTCAATAGTACTAGAAGGAACATGTGTCCAGGGCTGGTGAGATGGTTCAGTGGGGAAGAGCACTGACTGCTCTTCCAAATGTACTGAGTTCAAATCCCAGCAACCACATGGTCCCTCACAACCACCAATAATGAGATCTGATACCCTCTCCTGGTGCGTTTGAAGACAGCTACAGTGAACTTATACTAATAAATAAATCTTTTGCCTGAGCAAGTGGGCTTGGCTAGAGCAAACAGAGGTCCTAAGCTCAATTCCCAACAATCACATGAAGGATCACAACTATCTGTACAACTAAAGTGTGTACTCATATACATAAAATACATAAATCTTGAAAGAAAGAAAGAAAGAAAGAAAGAAAGAAAGAAAGAAAGAAAGAAAGAAAGAAAGAAAGGAAGGAAGGAAGAAGGAAAGAGAGAGAGAGAGAGAGAGAAAGAAAGAAAGAAAGAAAGAAAGAAAGAAAGAAAGAAAGAGAGAGAGAGAGAAAGAAAGAAAGAAAGAAGAAAAGAAAAGGAGAGAGACACAGAGACAGACAGAGACACACAGAGAGAGAGACAGAGAGAGAAAGAGAAAGAGAGATGGAAAGAAAGATACTTTCAGAAAAAAAATTAGAAAGAAATTACACACAAGCCCACTAGATGGCAAGTAACTGCAATCCCAGCAGAAGTATTGCACACATACACACACAGAAACACACACAAACTCTGTCATTAAATCCAACGTGCCTTCATGATCAAAGTTCTTTAGTCAATAGTACTAGAAGGAACATAAGTCGGGGGCTGGTGAGATGGTTCAGTGGGTAAGAGCACCGACTGCTCTTCCAAAGGTACTGAGTTCAAATCCCAGCAACCACATGGTGGCTCACAACAACCCACAATGAGATCTGATACCCTATCCTGGTGGGTTTGAAGACATCTACTGTGAACTTATACTAATAAATAAATCTTTGGCCTGAGCAAATGGGCTTGGGTAGAGCAAGCAGAGGTCCTAATTTCATTTCCCAACAATCACATTAACGATCACAACCATCTTTACAACTAAAGTGTGTACTCATATACATAAAATAAATAAATCTCGGAAGGAAGGAAGGAAGGAAGGAAGGAAGGAAGGAAGGAAGGAAGGAAGGAAGGAAGGAAGGAAGGAAGGAAGAGAAGAATGAAAGAAACATATGTTGGTAAAATAAAAGCCAGAACCTTTTCTGCTTTTGTTTTCTTGATCCTAGAGATAGGGTTTCTCTTGGTGTAGCCCTGGCAGTCCTTTCTGGAACTATCAGTGTAGGCTTGGGTAGCCTCAAACTCACAGAGGTCCTCTCTGCCTGCTTGCCTGCCAGCCTCTGCCACCCACACAGCCTGGCAGAAGCCAGAATCTCTTTTTCCCTCCTATTTATATATTTCTTAGTTTGTTTGTTTGCTTGCTTGCTTGTTTGCTGTTATTACTTTTAGTTTTCAATGTAAGTGTGTGTGTGTGTGTGTGTGTGCTGCCTATATGACTACATGCCAGAAGAGGGCACCAGAACCTAGGACAAGTCACCATGCACCCCCTGAGAATTACTTTTAAAAAAAAAAAAAAAAAAGGAAATTCTAATCACATAGAAGGTAGATATCTGTGGGGCTGTCAGAGTGCTTACTGTAAATAATAAAAATTGTGTGTCCTTTACCAAAAACAGAAGGGAATGGAGGTGGTACCCCTGCATGTTTGTTGTCTGCATGTCTACTTCCTTGTTCGGTCACTGGCTTGCACATTGACACTTTGACCTCATTAAGATGAAAGGCGACCTTTTTGTGGCAGCAAAAAAAACCTCCCTGGAGGTTTGGTGGCCTACCACCTACACAAGCTCAGGCACGGAAAATAAATTAATAAAGATCTCTGAAACACAAATCTGGGGCTGGTACTAGCTGGCCATGGAATCCTATACACACACATGGAGTATTAATTTACAAGCAGCTACATCATTATCTGTGAGGGAGAGAGACATGAAAGAGTTTCCACAGCCTTTTTATTGGTGGTCAGGGTTAGGATTTCTTGTTTATTTCTTTGTTTGTTTGTTTGTTTGTTTGATTTCATTTTTTTTTTTTTTTTTTTGAGACAGGGTTTCTCTGTGTAGCCTTGGCTGTCCTGGAACTCACTTTGTGGACCAGGCTGGCCTTGAACTTAGAAATCTGCCTGCCTCTGCCTCCCAAGTGCTGGGATTAAAGGCGTGCGCCACCACACCCGGCTCATACACACGTTTTTTTAAATATTTTTTTATTACGTATTTTCCTCAATTACATTTCCAATGCTATCCCAAATGTCCTCCATACCCTCCCCCCCCCCTGTTTTCTTAAAGAGAGAATTTCAGTAGACCTGAGGCAATTGTGGACCACACCTTTAGCCTCAGGAGGATTTCTGCATTCAAGGTCACCCTGGCTTACAGAGTGACATCCAAGTCAGCCAGGGCTACACAAAGAAAACCTACCTGAGAAAAAAATAATAATTGAAAGAAAGAAAGAAAGAAAGAAACAAACAAAGAGAGAGAGAGAGATTGAGAGAGAGAGAGAGAGAGAGAGAGAGAGAGAGAGAGAGAGAGAGGAGAGAAAGAGAGAGGGAAAGAAAAGGGGTGCTCCACCACATCTGGCTTCCTTGTTTATTTCTAAGAATCCTTGGAAATATGATTTCTTTAATCTGTGTACCCAAGACTAACACACACACACACATGCACACAAACATGGAGTGAGAGAGAAAGATAAGGAGGTATGACAGGAATTTTACTTTACAAAAAAAGAAAAAAGAATTAGAAAAATTTAAAGAAATTATACAGAAGCCCACTTGATGTCAAGTAACAGTAATCACAGCAGAAATATTGCACACACACACACACAGACACACACACAGAAACACACACTGTCATTAAATCCAACATGCCTTCATGATCAAAGTTCTTTAGTCAATAGTACTAGAAGGAACATGTGTCCAGGGCTGGTGAGATGGTTCAGTGGGGAAGAGCACTGACTGCTCTTCCAAATGTACTGAGTTCAAATCCCAGCAACCACATGGTCCCTCACAACCACCAATAATGAGATCTGATACCCTCTCCTGGTGCGTTTGAAGACAGCTACAGTGAACTTATACTAATAAATAAATCTTTTGCCTGAGCAAGTGGGCTTGGCTAGAGCAAACAGAGGTCCTAAGCTCAATTCCCAACAATCACATGAAGGATCACAACTATCTGTACAACTAAAGTGTGTACTCATATACATAAAATACATAAATCTTGAAAGAAAGAAAGAAAGAAAGAAAGAAAGAAAGAAAGAAAGAAAGAAAGAAAGAAAGAAAGGAAGGAAGGAAGAAGGAAAGAGAGAGAGAGAGAGAGAGAAAGAAAGAAAGAAAGAAAGAAAGAAAGAAAGAAAGAAAGAGAGAGAGAGAGAAAGAAAGAAAGAAAGAAGAAAAGAAAAGGAGAGAGACACAGAGACAGACAGAGACACACAGAGAGAGAGACAGAGAGAGAAAGAGAAAGAGAGATGGAAAGAAAGATACTTTCAGAAAAAAAATTAGAAAGAAATTACACACAAGCCCACTAGATGGCAAGTAACTGCAATCCCAGCAGAAGTATTGCACACATACACACACAGAAACACACACAAACTCTGTCATTAAATCCAACGTGCCTTCATGATCAAAGTTCTTTAGTCAATAGTACTAGAAGGAACATAAGTCGGGGGCTGGTGAGATGGTTCAGTGGGTAAGAGCACCGACTGCTCTTCCAAAGGTACTGAGTTCAAATCCCAGCAACCACATGGTGGCTCACAACAACCCACAATGAGATCTGATACCCTATCCTGGTGGGTTTGAAGACATCTACTGTGAACTTATACTAATAAATAAATCTTTGGCCTGAGCAAATGGGCTTGGGTAGAGCAAGCAGAGGTCCTAATTTCATTTCCCAACAATCACATTAACGATCACAACCATCTTTACAACTAAAGTGTGTACTCATATACATAAAATAAATAAATCTCGGAAGGAAGGAAGGAAGGAAGGAAGGAAGGAAGGAAGGAAGGAAGGAAGGAAGGAAGGAAGGAAGGAAGGAAGGAAGAGAAGAATGAAAGAAACATATGTTGGTAAAATAAAAGCCAGAACCTTTTCTGCTTTTGTTTTCTTGATCCTAGAGATAGGGTTTCTCTTGGTGTAGCCCTGGCAGTCCTTTCTGGAACTATCAGTGTAGGCTTGGGTAGCCTCAAACTCACAGAGGTCCTCTCTGCCTGCTTGCCTGCCAGCCTCTGCCACCCACACAGCCTGGCAGAAGCCAGAATCTCTTTTTCCCTCCTATTTATATATTTCTTAGTTTGTTTGTTTGCTTGCTTGCTTGTTTGCTGTTATTACTTTTAGTTTTCAATGTAAGTGTGTGTGTGTGTGTGTGTGTGCTGCCTATATGACTACATGCCAGAAGAGGGCACCAGAACCTAGGACAAGTCACCATGCACCCCCTGAGAATTACTTTTAAAAAAAAAAAAAAAAAAGGAAATTCTAATCACATAGAAGGTAGATATCTGTGGGGCTGTCAGAGTGCTTACTGTAAATAATAAAAATTGTGTGTCCTTTACCAAAAACAGAAGGGAATGGAGGTGGTACCCCTGCATGTTTGTTGTCTGCATGTCTACTTCCTTGTTCGGTCACTGGCTTGCACATTGACACTTTGACCTCATTAAGATGAAAGGCGACCTTTTTGTGGCAGCAAAAAAAACCTCCCTGGAGGTTTGGTGGCCTACCACCTACACAAGCTCAGGCACGGAAAATAAATTAATAAAGATCTCTGAAACACAAATCTGGGGCTGGTACTAGCTGGCCATGGAATCCTATACACACACATGGAGTATTAATTTACAAGCAGCTACATCATTATCTGTGAGGGAGAGAGACATGAAAGAGTTTCCACAGCCTTTTTATTGGTGGTCAGGGTTAGGATTTCTTGTTTATTTCTTTGTTTGTTTGTTTGTTTGTTTGATTTCATTTTTTTTTTTTTTTTTGAGACAGGGTTTCTCTGTGTAGCCTTGGCTGTCCTGGAACTCACTTTGTGGACCAGGCTGGCCTTGAACTTAGAAATCTGCCTGCCTCTGCCTCCCAAGTGCTGGGATTAAAGGCGTGCGCCACCACACCCGGCTCATACACACGTTTTTTTAAATATTTTTTTATTACGTATTTTCCTCAATTACATTTCCAATGCTATCCCAAATGTCCTCCATACCCTCCCCCCCCCCCTGTTTTCTTAAAGAGAGAATTTCAGTAGACCTGAGGCAATTGTGGACCACACCTTTAGCCTCAGGAGGATTTCTGCATTCAAGGTCACCCTGGCTTACAGAGTGACATCCAAGTCAGCCAGGGCTACACAAAGAAAACCTACCTGAGAAAAAAATAATAATTGAAAGAAAGAAAGAAAGAAAGAAACAAACAAAGAGAGAGAGAGAGATTGAGAGAGAGAGAGAGAGAGAGAGAGAGAGAGAGAGAGAGAGAGAGAGAAAGAGAGAGGGAAAGAAAAGGGGTGCTCCACCACATCTGGCTTCCTTGTTTATTTCTAAGAATCCTTGGAAATATGATTTCTTTAATCTGTGTACCCAAGACTAACACACACACACACATGCACACAAACATGGAGTGAGAGAGAAAGATAAGGAGGTATGACAGGAATTTTACTTTACAAAAAAAGAAAAAAGAATTAGAAAAATTTAAAGAAATTATACAGAAGCCCACTTGATGTCAAGTAACAGTAATCACAGCAGAAATATTGCACACACACACACACAGACACACACACAGAAACACACACTGTCATTAAATCCAACATGCCTTCATGATCAAAGTTCTTTAGTCAATAGTACTAGAAGGAACATGTGTCCAGGGCTGGTGAGATGGTTCAGTGGGGAAGAGCACTGACTGCTCTTCCAAATGTACTGAGTTCAAATCCCAGCAACCACATGGTCCCTCACAACCACCAATAATGAGATCTGATACCCTCTCCTGGTGCGTTTGAAGACAGCTACAGTGAACTTATACTAATAAATAAATCTTTTGCCTGAGCAAGTGGGCTTGGCTAGAGCAAACAGAGGTCCTAAGCTCAATTCCCAACAATCACATGAAGGATCACAACTATCTGTACAACTAAAGTGTGTACTCATATACATAAAATACATAAATCTTGAAAGAAAGAAAGAAAGAAAGAAAGAAAGAAAGAAAGAAAGAAAGAAAGAAAGAAAGAAAGAAAGAAAGAAAGAAAGAAAGGAAGGAAGGAAGAAGGAAAGAGAGAGAGAGAGAGAGAGAGAGAGAGAAAGAAAGAAAGAAAGAAAGAAAGAAAGAAAGAAAGAGAGAGAGAGAGAGAGAAAGAAAGAAAGAAAGAAGAAAAGAAAAGGAGAGAGACACAGAGACAGACAGAGACACACAGAGAGAGAGACAGAGAGAGAAAGAGAAAGAGAGATGGAAAGAAAGATACTTTCAGAAAAAAAATTAGAAAAAAATTAAAGAAATTACACACAAGCCCACTAGATGGCAAGTAACTGCAATCCCAGCAGAAGTATTGCACACATACACACACAGAAACACACACAAACTCTGTCATTAAATCCAACGTGCCTTCATGATCAAAGTTCTTTAGTCAATAGTACTAGAAGGAACATAAGTCGGGGGCTGGTGAGATGGTTCAGTGGGTAAGAGCACCGACTGCTCTTCCAAAGGTACTGAGTTCAAATCCCAGCAACCACATGGTGGCTCACAACAACCCACAATGAGATCTGATACCCTATCCTGGTGGGTTTGAAGACATCTACTGTGAACTTATACTAATAAATAAATCTTTGGCCTGAGCAAATGGGCTTGGGTAGAGCAAGCAGAGGTCCTAATTTCATTTCCCAACAATCACATTAACGATCACAACCATCTTTACAACTAAAGTGTGTACTCATATACATAAAATAAATAAATCTCGGAAGGAAGGAAGGAAGGAAGGAAGGAAGGAAGGAAGGAAGGAAGGAAGGAAGGAAGGAAGGAAGGAAGGAAGGAAGGAAGGAAGAGAAGAATGAAAGAAACATATGTTGGTAAAATAAAAGCCAGAACCTTTTCTGCTTTTGTTTTCTTGATCCTAGAGATAGGGTTTCTCTTGGTGTAGCCCTGGCAGTCCTTTCTGGAACTATCAGTGTAGGCTTGGGTAGCCTCAAACTCACAGAGGTCCTCTCTGCCTGCTTGCCTGCCAGCCTCTGCCACCCACACAGCCTGGCAGAAGCCAGAATCTCTTTTTCCCTCCTATTTATATATTTCTTAGTTTGTTTGTTTGCTTGCTTGCTTGTTTGCTGTTATTACTTTTAGTTTTCAATGTAAGTGTGTGTGTGTGTGTGTGTGTGCTGCCTATATGACTACATGCCAGAAGAGGGCACCAGAACCTAGGACAAGTCACCATGCACCCCCTGAGAATTACTTTTAAAAAAAAAAAAAAAAAAGGAAATTCTAATCACATAGAAGGTAGATATCTGTGGGGCTGTCAGAGTGCTTACTGTAAATAATAAAAATTGTGTGTCCTTTACCAAAAACAGAAGGGAATGGAGGTGGTACCCCTGCATGTTTGTTGTCTGCATGTCTACTTCCTTGTTCGGTCACTGGCTTGCACATTGACACTTTGACCTCATTAAGATGAAAGGCGACCTTTTTGTGGCAGCAAAAAAAACCTCCCTGGAGGTTTGGTGGCCTACCACCTACACAAGCTCAGGCACGGAAAATAAATTAATAAAGATCTCTGAAACACAAATCTGGGGCTGGTACTAGCTGGCCATGGAATCCTATACACACACATGGAGTATTAATTTACAAGCAGCTACATCATTATCTGTGAGGGAGAGAGACATGAAAGAGTTTCCACAGCCTTTTTATTGGTGGTCAGGGTTAGGATTTCTTGTTTATTTCTTTGTTTGTTTGTTTGTTTGTTTGATTTCATTTTTTTTTTTTTTTTTTGAGACAGGGTTTCTCTGTGTAGCCTTGGCTGTCCTGGAACTCACTTTGTGGACCAGGCTGGCCTTGAACTTAGAAATCTGCCTGCCTCTGCCTCCCAAGTGCTGGGATTAAAGGCGTGCGCCACCACACCCGGCTCATACACACGTTTTTTTAAATATTTTTTTATTACGTATTTTCCTCAATTACATTTCCAATGCTATCCCAAATGTCCTCCATACCCTCCCCCCCCCCCCTGTTTTCTTAAAGAGAGAATTTCAGTAGACCTGAGGCAATTGTGGACCACACCTTTAGCCTCAGGAGGATTTCTGCATTCAAGGTCACCCTGGCTTACAGAGTGACATCCAAGTCAGCCAGGGCTACACAAAGAAAACCTACCTGAGAAAAAAATAATAATTGAAAGAAAGAAAGAAAGAAAGAAACAAACAAAGAGAGAGAGAGAGATTGAGAGAGAGAGAGAGAGAGAGAGAGAGAGAGAGAGAGAGAGGAGAGAAAGAGAGAGGGAAAGAAAAGGGGTGCTCCACCACATCTGGCTTCCTTGTTTATTTCTAAGAATCCTTGGAAATATGATTTCTTTAATCTGTGTACCCAAGACTAACACACACACACACATGCACACAAACATGGAGTGAGAGAGAAAGATAAGGAGGTATGACAGGAATTTTACTTTACAAAAAAAGAAAAAAGAATTAGAAAAATTTAAAGAAATTATACAGAAGCCCACTTGATGTCAAGTAACAGTAATCACAGCAGAAATATTGCACACACACACACACAGACACACACACAGAAACACACACTGTCATTAAATCCAACATGCCTTCATGATCAAAGTTCTTTAGTCAATAGTACTAGAAGGAACATGTGTCCAGGGCTGGTGAGATGGTTCAGTGGGGAAGAGCACTGACTGCTCTTCCAAATGTACTGAGTTCAAATCCCAGCAACCACATGGTCCCTCACAACCACCAATAATGAGATCTGATACCCTCTCCTGGTGCGTTTGAAGACAGCTACAGTG
>NW_028227907.1:0-56360 GCF_978045245.1 Mus caroli | reverse complement strand
AAACTTTCTTTCTTTCTTTCTTTCTTTCTTTCTTTCACACTTTTTATAAAACTTTTATAAAAACTTTTTATTATAAACTTTTCTTTCTTTCTTTCTTTCTTTCTTTTCTTTCACACTTTTTATAAAACTTTTATAAAAACTTTTTATTATAAACTTTTCTTTCTTTCTTTCTTTCTTTCTTTCACACTTTTTATAAAACTTTTATAAAAACTTTTTATTATAAACTTTTCTTTCTTTCTTTCTTTCTTTCTTTCTTTCACACTTTTTATAAAACTTTTATAAAAACTTTTTATTATAAACTTTTCTTTCTTTCTTTCTTTCTTTCTTTTCACACTTTTTATAAAACTTTTATAAAAACTTTTTATTATAAACTTTTTCTTTCTTTCTTTCTTTCTTTCTTTCACACTTTTTATAAAACTTTTATAAAAACTTTTTATTATAAACTTTTCTTTCTTTCTTTCTTTCTTTCTTTCTTTCACACTTTTTATAAAACTTTTATAAAAACTTTTTATTATAAACTTTTCTTTCTTTCTTTCTTTCTTTCTTTCTTTCACACTTTTTATAAAACTTTTATAAAAACTTTTTATTATAAACTTTTCTTTCTTTCTTTCTTTCTTTCTTTCTTTCTTTCACACTTTTTATAAAACTTTTATAAAAACTTTTTATTATAAACTTTTCTTTCTTTCTTTCTTTCTTTCTTTCTTTCACACTTTTTATAAAACTTTTATAAAAACTTTTTATTATAAACTTTTCTTTCTTTCTTTCTTTCTTTCTTTCTTTCACACTTTTTATAAAACTTTTATAAAAACTTTTTATTATAAACTTTTCTTTCTTTCTTTCTTTCTTTCTTTCACACTTTTTATAAAACTTTTATAAAAACTTTTTATTATAAACTTTTCTTTCTTCTTCTTTCTTCTTTCTTTCTTTCACACTTTTTATAAAACTTTTATAAAAACTTTTTATTATAAACTTTTCTTTCTTTCTTTCTTTCTTTCTTTTCTTTCACACTTTTATAAAAACTTTTATAAAAACTTTTTATTATAACTTTTCTTTCTTTCTTTCTTTCTTTCACACTTTTTATAAAACTTTTATAAAAACTTTTTATTATAAACTTTTCTTTCTTTCTTCTTTCTTTCTTTCTTTCACACTTTTTATAAAACTTTTATAAAAACTTTTTATTATAAACTTTTCTTCTTTCTTTCTTCTTCTTTCTTTCACACTTTTTATAAAACTTTTATAAAAACTTTTTATTATAAACTTTTCTTTCTTTCTTTCTTTCTTTCTTTCACACTTTTTATAAAACTTTTATAAAAACTTTTTATTATAAACTTTTCTTTCTTTCTTTCTTTCTTTCTTTCTTTCACACTTTTTATAAAACTTTTATAAAAACTTTTTATTATAAACTTTTCTTTCTTTCTTTCTTTCTTTCTTTCTTTCACACTTTTTATAAAACTTTTATAAAAACTTTTTATTATAAACTTTTCTTTCTTTCTTTCTTTCTTTCTTTCTTTCACACTTTTTATAAAACTTTTATAAAAACTTTTTATTATAAACTTTTCTTTCTTTCTTTCTTTCTTTCTTTCTTTCACACTTTTTATAAAACTTTTATAAAAACTTTTTATTATAAACTTTTCTTTCTTTCTTTCTTTCTTTCTTTCTTTCACACTTTTTATAAAACTTTTATAAAAACTTTTTATTATAAACTTTCTTCTTTCTTTCTTTCTTTCTTCTTTCTTTCACACTTTTTATAAAACTTTTATAAAAACTTTTTATTATAAACTTTTTCTTTCTTTCTTTCTTTCTTTCTTTCTTTCACACTTTTTATAAAACTTTTATAAAAACTTTTTATTATAAACTTTCTTCTTTCTTTCTTTCTTTCTTTCTTTCACACTTTTTATAAAACTTTTATAAAAACTTTTTATTATAAACTTTTCTTTCTTTCTTTCTTTCTTTCTTTCTTTCACACTTTTTATAAAACTTTTATAAAAACTTTTTATTATAAACTTTCTTCTTTCTTCTTCTTTCTTTCACACTTTTTATAAAACTTTTATAAAAACTTTTTATTATAAACTTTTCTTTCTTTCTTTCTTTCTTCACACTTTTTATAAAACTTTTATAAAAACTTTTTATTATAAACTTTTCTTTCTTTCTTTCTTTCTTTCTTTCTTTCTTTCACACTTTTTATAAAACTTTTATAAAAACTTTTTATTATAAACTTTTCTTTCTTTCTTTCTTTCTTTCTTTCACACTTTTTATAAAACTTTTATAAAAACTTTTTATTATAAACTTTCTTCTTTCTTTCTTTCTTTCTTTCTTTCTGTCACACTTTTTATAAAACTTTTATAAAAACTTTTTATTATAAACTTTTCTTTCTTTCTTTCTTTCTTTCTTTCACACTTTTTATAAAACTTTTATAAAAACTTTTTATTATAAACTTTTCTTTCTTTCTTTCTTTCTTTCTTTCTTTCACACTTTTTATAAAACTTTTATAAAAACTTTTTATTATAAACTTTTCTTTCTTTCTTTCTTTCTTTCTTTCACACTTTTTATAAAACTTTTATAAAAACTTTTTATTATAAACTTTTCTTTCTTTCTTTCTTTCTTTCTTTCTTTCACACTTTTTATAAAACTTTTATAAAAACTTTTTATTATAAACTTTTCTTTCTTTCTTTCTTTCTTTCTTTTTCACACTTTTTATAAAACTTTTATAAAAACTTTTTATTATAAACTTTTCTTTCTTTCTTTCTTTCTTTCTTTCACACTTTTTATAAAACTTTTATAAAAACTTTTTATTATAAACTTTTCTTTCTTTCTTTCTTTCTTTCTTTCTTTCACACTTTTTATAAAACTTTTATAAAAACTTTTTATTATAAACTTTTCTTTCTTTCTTTCTTTCTTTCTTTCTTTCTTTCTTTCACACTTTTTATAAAACATTTATAAAAACTTTTTATTATAAACTTTTCTTTCTTTCTTTCTTTCTTTCACACTTTTTATAAAACTTTTATAAAAACTTTTTATTATAAACTTTCTTTCTTTCTTTCTTTCTTTCTTTCTTTCTTTCACACTTTTTATAAAACTTTTATAAAAACTTTTTATTATAAACTTTTCTTTCTTTCTTTCTTTCTTTCTTTCTTTCTTTCACACTTTTTATAAAACTTTTATAAAAACTTTTTATTATAAACTTTTCTTTCTTTCTTTCTTTCTTTCTTTCTTTCTTTCACACTTTTTATAAAACTTTTATAAAAACTTTTTATTATAAACTTTTCTTTCTTTCTTTCTTTCTTTCTTTCTTTTTTTCACACTTTTTATAAAACTTTTATAAAAACTTTTTATTATAAACTTTTCTTCCTTTCTTTCTTTCTTTCTTTCTTTCTTTCACACTTTTTATAAAACTTTTATAAAAACTTTTTATTATAAACTTTTCTTTCTTTCTTTCTTTCTTTCACACTTTTTATAAAACTTTTATAAAAACTTTTTATTATAAACTTTTCTTTCTTTCTTTCACACTTTTTATAAAACTTTTATAAAAACTTTTTATTATAAACTTTTCTTTCTTTCTTTCTTTCACACTTTTTATAAAACTTTTATAAAAACTTTTTATTATAAACTTTTCTTTCTTTCTTTCTTTCTTTCTTTCTTTCTTTCACACTTTTTATAAAACTTTTATAAAAACTTTTTATTATAAACTTTTCTTTCTTTCTTTCTTTCTTTCTTTCACACTTTTTATAAAACTTTTATAAAAACTTTTTATTATAAACTTTTCTTTCTTTCTTTCTTTCTTTCTTTCTGTCACACTTTTTATAAAACTTTTATAAAAACTTTTTATTATAAACTTTTCTTTCTTTCTTTCTTTCTTTCTTTCACACTTTTTATAAAACTTTTATAAAAACTTTTTATTATAAACTTTTCTTTCTTTCTTTCTTTCTTTCTTTCTTTCACACTTTTTATAAAACTTTTATAAAAACTTTTTATTATAAACTTTTCTTTCTTTCTTTCTTTCTTTCTTTCTTTCACACTTTTTATAAAACTTTTATAAAAACTTTTTATTATAAACTTTTCTTTCTTTCTTTCTTTCTTTCTTTCTTTCACACTTTTTATAAAACTTTTATAAAAACTTTTTATTATAAACTTTTCTTTCTTTCTTTCTTTCTTTCTTTTTTTCACACTTTTTATAAAACTTTTATAAAAACTTTTTATTATAAACTTTTCTTTCTTTCTTTCTTTCTTTCTTTCACATTTTTTATTAAACTTTTATAAAAACTTTTTATTATAAACTTTTCTTTCTTTCTTTCTTTCTTTCTTTCACACTTTTTATAAAACTTTTATAAAAACGTTTTATTATAAACTTTTCTTTCTTTCTTTCTTTCTTTCTTTCTTTCTTTCACACTTTTTATAAAACATTTATAAAAACTTTTTATTATAAACTTTTCTTTCTTTCTTTCTTTCTTTCACACTTTTTATAAAACTTTTATAAAAACTTTTTATTATAAACTTTTCTTTCTTTCTTTCTTTCTTTCTTTCTTTCTTTCTTCACACTTTTTATAAAACTTTTATAAAAACTTTTTATTATAAACTTTTCTTTCTTTCTTTCTTTCTTTCTTTCTTTCACACTTTTTATAAAACTTTTATAAAAACTTTTTATTATAAACTTTTCTTTCTTTCTTTCTTTCTTTCTTTCTTTCTTTCACACTTTTTATAAAACTTTTATAAAAACTTTTTATTATAAACTTTTCTTTCTTTCTTTCTTTCTTTCTTTCTTTTCACACTTTTTATAAAACTTTTATAAAAACTTTTTATTATAAACTTTTCTTTCTTTCTTTCTTTCTTTCTTTCACATTTTTTATAAAACTTTTATAAAAACTTTTTATTATAAACTTTTCTTTCTTTCTTTCTTTCTTTCTTTCTTTCACACTTTTTATAAAACTTTTATAAAAACGTTTTATTATAAACTTTTCTTTCTTTCTTTCTTTCTTTCTTTCACACTTTTTATAAAACATTTATAAAAACTTTTTATTATAAACTTTTCTTTCTTTCTTTCTTTCTTTCACACTTTTTATAAAACTTTTATAAAAACTTTTTATTATAAACTTTTCTTTCTTTCTTTCTTTCTTTCTTTCTTTCTTTCACACTTTTTATAAAACTTTTATAAAAACTTTTTATTATAAACTTTTCTTTCTTTCTTTCTTTCTTTCTTTCTTTCTTTCACACTTTTTATAAAACTTTTATAAAAACTTTTTATTATAAACTTTTCTTTCTTTCTTTCTTTCTTTCTTTCTTTCTTTCACACTTTTTATAAAACTTTTATAAAAACTTTTTATTATAAACTTTTCTTTCTTTCTTTCTTTCTTTCTTTCTTTCACACTTTTTATAAAACTTTTATAAAAACTTTTTATTATAAACTTTTCTTTCTTTCTTTCTTTCTTTCTTTCTTTCACACTTTTTATAAAACTTTTATAAAAACTTTTTATTATAAACTTTTCTTTTTCCTTTCTTTCTTTCTTTCTTTCTTTCACACTTTTTATAAAACTTTTATAAAAACTTTTTATTATAAACTTTTCTTTCTTTCTTTCTTTCTTTCTTTCTTTCACACTTTTTATAAAACTTTTATAAAAACTTTTTATTATAAACTTTTCTTTCTTTCTTTCTTTCTTTCTTTCACACTTTTTATAAAACTTTTATAAAAACTTTTTATTATAAACTTTTCTTTCTTTCTTTCTTTCTTTCTTTCTTTCACACTTTTTATAAAACTTTTATAAAAACTTTTTATTATAAACTTTTCTTTCTTTCTTTCTTTCTTTCTTTCTTTCTTTCACACTTTTTATAAAACTTTTATAAAAACTTTTTATTATAAACTTTTCTTTCTTTCTTTCTTTCTTTCTTTCACACTTTTTATAAAACTTTTATAAAAACTTTTTATTATAAACTTTTCTTTCTTTCTTTCTTTCTTTCTTTCTTTCTTTCTGTCACACTTTTTATAAAACTTTTATAAAAACTTTTTATTATAAACTTTTCTTTCTTTCTTTCTTTCTTTCTTTCTTTCACACTTTTTATAAAACTTTTATAAAAACTTTTTATTATAAACTTTTCTTTCTTTCTTTCTTTCTTTCTTTCACACTTTTTATAAAACTTTTATAAAAACTTTTTATTATAAACTTTTCTTTCTTTCTTTCTTTCTTTCTTTCTTTCACACTTTTTATAAAACTTTTATAAAAACTTTTTATTATAAACTTTTCTTTCTTTCTTTCTTTCTTTCTTTCTTTCTTTCTTTCTTTCACACTTTTTATAAAACTTTTATAAAAACTTTTTATTATAAACTTTTCTTCCTTTCTTTCTTTCTTTCTTTCTTTCACACTTTTTATAAAACTTTTATAAAAACTTTTTATTATAAACTTTTCTTCCTTTCTTTCTTTCTTTCTTTCTTTCACACTTTTTATAAAACTTTTATAAAAACTTTTTATTATAAACTTTTCTTTCTTTCTTTCTTTCTTTCTTTCACACTTTTTATAAAACTTTTATAAAAACTTTTTATTATAAACTTTTCTTTCTTTCTTTCTTTCTTTCTTTCTTTCTTTCACACTTTTTATAAAACTTTTATAAAAACTTTTTATTATAAACTTTTCTTTCTTTCTTTCTTTCTTTCTTTCTTTCACACTTTTTATAAAACTTTTATAAAAACTTTTTATTATAAACTTTTCTTTCTTTCTTTCTTTCTTTCTTTCACACTTTATATAAAACTTTTATAAAAACTTTTTATTATAAACTTTTCTTTCTTTCTTTCTTTCTTTCACACTTTTTATAAAACTTTTATAAAAACTTTTTATTATAAACTTTTCTTTCTTTCTTTCACACTTTTTATAAAACTTTTATAAAAACTTTTTATTATAAACTTTTCTTTCTTTCTTTCTTTCACACTTTTTATAAAACTTTTATAAAAACTTTTTATTATAAACTTTTCTTTCTTTCTTTCTTTCTTTCTTTCTTTCACACTTTTTATAAAACTTTTATAAAAACTTTTTATTATAAACTTTTCTTTCTTTCTTTCTTTCTTTCACACTTTTTATAAAACTTTTATAAAAACTTTTTATTATAAACTTTTCTTTCTTTCTTTCTTTCTTTCTTTCTTTCTTTCTTTCACACTTTTTATAAAACTTTTATAAAAACTTTTTATTATAAACTTTTCTTTCTTTCTTTCTTTCTTTCTTTCACACTTTTTATAAAACTTTTATAAAAACTTTTTATTATAAACTTTTCTTTCTTTCTTTCTTTCTTTCTTTCTTTCTGTCACACTTTTTATAAAACTTTTATAAAAACTTTTTATTATAAACTTTTCTTTCTTTCTTTCTTTCTTTCTTTCACACTTTTTATAAAACTTTTATAAAAACTTTTTATTATAAACTTTTCTTTCTTTCTTTCTTTCTTTCTTTCTTTCTTTCACACTTTTTATAAAACTTTTATAAAAACTTTTTATTATAAACTTTTCTTTCTTTCTTTCTTTCTTTCTTTCACACTTTTTATAAAACTTTTATAAAAACTTTTTATTATAAACTTTTCTTTCTTTCTTTCTTTCTTTCTTTCTTTCCTTCACACTTTTTATAAAACTTTTATAAAAACTTTTTATTATAAACTTTTCTTTCTTTCTTTCTTTCTTTCTTTCTTTCTTTCTTTCTTTCACACTTTTTATAAAACTTTTATAAAAACTTTTTATTATAAACTTTTCTTTCTTTCTTTCTTTCTTTCTTTTTTTCACACTTTTTATAAAACTTTTATAAAAACTTTTTATTATAAACTTTTCTTTCTTTCTTTCTTTCTTTCTTTCACATTTTTTATAAAACTTTTATAAAAACTTTTTATTATAAACTTTTCTTTCTTTCTTTCTTTCTTTCTTTCTTTCACACTTTTTATAAAACTTTTATAAAAACGTTTTATTATAAACTTTTCTTTCTTTCTTTCTTTCTTTCTTTCTTTCACACTTTTTATAAAACATTTATAAAAACTTTTTATTATAAACTTTTCTTTCTTTCTTTCTTTCTTTCACACTTTTTATAAAACTTTTATAAAAACTTTTTATTATAAACTTTTCTTTCTTTCTTTCTTTCTTTCTTTCTTTCACACTTTTTATAAAACTTTTATAAAAACTTTTTATTATAAACTTTTCTTTCTTTCTTTCTTTCTTTCTTTCTTTCACACTTTTTATAAAACTTTTATAAAAACTTTTTATTATAAACTTTTCTTTCTTTCTTTCTTTCTTTCTTTCTTTCTTTCACACTTTTTATAAAACTTTTATAAAAACTTTTTATTATAAACTTTTCTTTCTTTCTTTCTTTCTTTCTTTCTTTCTTTCTTTCTTTCACACTTTTTATAAAACTTTTATAAAAACTTTTTATTATAAACTTTTCTTTCTTTCTTTCTTTCTTTCTTTCTTTCTTTCACACTTTTTATAAAACTTTTATAAAAACTTTTTATTATAAACTTTTCTTTCTTTCTTTCTTTCTTTCTTTCTTTCTTTCTTTCACACTTTTTATAAAACTTTTATAAAAACTTTTTATTATAAACTTTTCTTTCTTTCTTTCTTTCTTTCTTTCTTTCTTTCACACTTTTTATAAAACTTTTATAAAAACTTTTTATTATAAACTTTTCTTTCTTTCTTTCTTTCTTTCTTTCTTTCACACTTTTTATAAAACTTTTATAAAAACTTTTTATTATAAACTTTTCTTTCTTTCTTTCTTTCTTTCTTTCACACTTTTTATAAAACTTTTATAAAAACTTTTTATTATAAACTTTTCTTCCTTTCTTTCTTTCTTTCTTTCTTTCACACTTTTTATAAAACTTTTATAAAAACTTTTTATTATAAACTTTTCTTTCTTTCTTTCTTTCTTTCTTTCACACTTTTTATAAAACTTTTATAAAAACTTTTTATTATAAACTTTTCTTTCTTTCTTTCTTTCTTTCTTTCACACTTTTTATAAAACTTTTATAAAAACTTTTTATTATAAACTTTTCTTTCTTTCTTTCTTTCTTTCTTTCTTTCACACTTTTTATAAAACTTTTATAAAAACTTTTTATTATAAACTTTTCTTTCTTTCTTTCTTTCTTTCTTTCTTTTTTTCACACTTTTTATAAAACTTTTATAAAAACTTTTTATTATAAACTTTTCTTTCTTTCTTTCTTTCTTTCTTTCTTTCACATTTTTTATAAAACTTTTATAAAAACTTTTTATTATAAACTTTTCTTTCTTTCTTTCTTTCTTTCTTTCTTTCACACTTTTTATAAAACTTTTATAAAAACTTTTTATTATAAACTTTTCTTTCTTTCTTTCTTTCTTTCTTTCTTTCTTTCACACTTTTTATAAAACATTTATAAAAACTTTTTATTATAAACTTTTCTTTCTTTCTTTCTTTCTTTCACACTTTTTATAAAACTTTTATAAAAACTTTTTATTATAAACTTTTCTTTCTTTCTTTCTTTCTTTCTTTCTTTCTTTCTTTCTTTCACACTTTTTATAAAACTTTTATAAAAACTTTTTATTATAAACTTTTCTTTCTTTCTTTCTTTCTTTCTTTCTTTCTTTCACACTTTTTATAAAACTTTTATAAAAACTTTTTATTATAAACTTTTCTTTCTTTCTTTCTTTCTTTCTTTCTTTCTTTCACACTTTTTATAAAACTTTTATAAAAACTTTTTATTATAAACTTTTCTTTCTTTCTTTCTTTCTTTCTTTCTTTCTTCACACTTTTTATAAAACTTTTATAAAAACTTTTTATTATAAACTTTTCTTTCTTTCTTTCTTTCTTTCTTTCTTTCTTTCACACTTTTTATAAAACTTTTATAAAAACTTTTTATTATAAACTTTTCTTCCTTTCTTTCTTTCTTTCTTTCTGTCTTTCACACTTTTTATAAAACTTTTATAAAAACTTTTTATTATAAACTTTTCTTTCTTTCTTTCTTTCTTTCTTTCACACTTTTTATAAAACTTTTATAAAAACTTTTTATTATAAACTTTTCTTTCTTTCTTTCTTTCTTTCTTTCACACTTTTTATAAAACTTTTATAAAAACTTTTTATTATAAACTTTTCTTTCTTTCTTTCTTTCTTTCTTTCTTTCACACTTTTTATAAAACTTTTATAAAAACTTTTTATTATAAACTTTTCTTTCTTTCTTTCTTTCCTTCACACTTTTTATAAAACTTTTATAAAAACTTTTTATTATAAACTTTTCTTTCTTTCTTTCTTTCTTTCTTTCTTTCTTTCACACTTTTTATAAAACTTTTATAAAAACTTTTTATTATAAACTTTTCTTTCTTTCTTTCTTTCTTTCTTTTTTTCACACTTTTTATAAAACTTTTATAAAAACTTTTTATTATAAACTTTTCTTTCTTTCTTTCTTTCTTTCTTTCACACTTTTTATAAAACTTTTATAAAAACTTTTTATTATAAACTTTTCTTTCTTTCTTTCTTTCTTTCTTTCTTTCTTTCACACTTTTTATAAAACTTTTATAAAAACGTTTTATTATAAACTTTTCTTTCTTTCTTTCTTTCTTTCTTTCTTTCTTTCTTTCACACTTTTTATAAAACATTTATAAAAACTTTTTATTATAAACTTTTCTTTCTTTCTTTCTTTCTTTCACACTTTTTATAAAACTTTTATAAAAACTTTTTATTATAAACTTTTCTTTCTTTCTTTCTTTCTTTCTTTCTTTCTTTCTTTCTTTCTTTCACACTTTTTATAAAACTTTTATAAAAACTTTTTATTATAAACTTTTCTTTCTTTCTTTCTTTCTTTCTTTCTTTCTTTCTTTCACACTTTTTATAAAACTTTTATAAAAACTTTTTATTATAAACTTTTCTTTCTTTCTTTCTTTCTTTCTTTCTTTCTTTCTTTCACACTTTTTATAAAACTTTTATAAAAACTTTTTATTATAAACTTTTCTTTCTTTCTTTCTTTCTTTCTTTCTTTCTTTCTTTCTTTCACACTTTTTATAAAACTTTTATAAAAACTTTTTATTATAAACTTTTCTTTCTTTCTTTCTTTCTTTCTTTCTTTCTTTCTTTCACACTTTTTATAAAACTTTTATAAAAACTTTTTATTATAAACTTTTCTTTCTTTCTTTCTTTCTTTCTTTCTTTCTTTCTTTCACACTTTTTATAAAACTTTTATAAAAACTTTTTATTATAAACTTTTCTTCCTTTCTTTCTTTCTTTCTTTCTTTCTTTCACACTTTTTATAAAACTTTTATAAAAACTTTTTATTATAAACTTTTCTTTCTTTCTTTCTTTCTTTCACACTTTTTATAAAACTTTTATAAAAACTTTTTATTATAAACTTTTCTTTCTTTCTTTCTTTCTTTCTTTCACACTTTTTATAAAACTTTTATAAAAACTTTTTATTATAAACTTTTCTTTCTTTCTTTCTTTCTTTCTTTCACACTTTTTATAAAACTTTTATAAAAACTTTTTATTATAAACTTTTCTTTCTTTCTTTCTTTCTTTCTTTCTTTCACACTTTTTATAAAACTGTTATAAAAACTTTTTATTATAAACTTTTCTTTCTTTCTTTCTTTCTTTCTTTCTTTCACACTTTTTATAAAACTTTTATAAAAACTTTTTATTATAAACTTTTCTTCCTTTCTTTCTTTCTTTCTTTCTTTCACACTTTTTATAAAACTTTTATAAAAACTTTTTATTATAAACTTTTCTTCCTTTCTTTCTTTCTTTCTTTCTTTCACACTTTTTATAAAACTTTTATAAAAACTTTTTATTATAAACTTTACTTTCTTTCTTTGTTTCTTTCTTTCACACTTTTTATAAAACTTTTATAAAAACTTTTTATTATAAACTTTTCTTTCTTTCTTTCTTTCTTTCTTTCTTTTTTTCACACTTTTTATAAAACTTTTATAAAAACTTTTTATTATAAACTTTTCTTTCTTTCTTTCTTTCTTTCTTTCTTTCTTTCACATTTTTTATAAAACTTTTATAAAAACTTTTTATTATAAACTTTTCTTTCTTTCTTTCTTTCTTTCTTTCTTTCTTTCTTTCTTTCACATTTTTTATAAAACTTTTATAAAAACTTTTTATTATAAACTTTTCTTTCTTTCTTTCTTTCTTTCTTTCTTTCTTTCTTTCACACTTTTTATAAAACTTTTATAAAAACGTTTTATTATAAACTTTTCTTTCTTTCTTTCTTTCTTTCTTTCTTTCTTTCACACTTTTTATAAAACATTTATAAAAACTTTTTATTATAAACTTTTCTTTCTTTCTTTCTTTCTTTCACACTTTTTATAAAACTTTTATAAAAACTTTTTATTATAAACTTTTCTTTCTTTCTTTCTTTCTTTCTTTCTTTCTTTCACACTTTTTATAAAACTTTTATAAAAACTTTTTATTATAAACTTTTCTTTCTTTCTTTCTTTCTTTCTTTCACACTTTTTATAAAACTTTTATAAAAACTTTTTATTATAAACTTTTCTTTCTTTCTTTCTTTCTTTCTTTCTTTCTTTCTTTCTTTCACACTTTTTATAAAACTTTTATAAAAACTTTTTATTATAAACTTTTCTTTCTTTCTTTCTTTCTTTCTTTCTTTCTTTCTTTCTTTCACACTTTTTATAAAACTTTTATAAAAACTTTTTATTATAAACTTTTCTTTCTTTCTTTCTTTCTTTCTTTCTTTCTTTCACACTTTTTATAAAACTTTTATAAAAACTTTTTATTATAAACTTTTCTTTCTTTCTTTCTTTCTTTCTTTCTTTCTTTCACACTTTTTATAAAACTTTTATAAAAACTTTTTATTATAAACTTTTCTTCCTTTCTTTCTTTCTTTCTTTCTGTCTTTCACACTTTTTATAAAACTTTTATAAAAACTTTTTATTATAAACTTTTCTTTCTTTCTTTCTTTCTTTCTTTCACACTTTTTATAAAACTTTTATAAAAACTTTTTATTATAAACTTTTCTTTCTTTCTTTCTTTCTTTCTTTCACACTTTTTATAAAACTTTTATAAAAACTTTTTATTATAAACTTTTCTTTCTTTCTTTCTTTCTTTCTTTCTTTCACACTTTTTATAAAACTTTTATAAAAACTTTTTATTATAAACTTTTCTTTCTTTCTTTCTTTCTTTCTTTCTTTCTTTCACACTTTTTATAAAACTTTTATAAAAACTTTTTATTATAAACTTTTCTTCCTTTCTTTCTTTCTTTCTTTCTTTCACACTTTTTATAAAACTTTTATAAAAACTTTTTATTATAAACTTTTCTTTCTTTCTTTCTTTCTTTCTTTCACACTTTTTATAAAACTTTTATAAAAACTTTTTATTATAAACTTTTCTTTCTTTCTTTCTTTCTTTCTTTCACACTTTTTATAAAACTTTTATAAAAACTTTTTATTATAAACTTTTCTTTCTTTCTTTCTTTCTTTCTTTCTTTCACACTTTTTATAAAACTTTTATAAAAACTTTTTATTATAAACTTTTCTTTCTTTCTTTCTTTCTTTCTTTCTTTCACACTTTTTATAAAACTTTTATAAAAACTTTTTATTATAAACTTTTCTTTCTTTCTTTCTTTCTTTCTTTCTTTCTTTCTTTCTTTCACACTTTTTATAAAACTTTTATAAAAACTTTTTATTATAAACTTTTCTTTCTTTCTTTCTTTCTTTCTTTCTTTCACACTTTTTATAAAACTTTTATAAAAACTTTTTATTATAAACTTTTCTTTCTTTCTTTCTTTCTTTCTGTCACACTTTTTATAAAACTTTTATAAAAACTTTTTATTATAAACTTTTCTTTCTTTCTTTCTTTCTTTCTTTCTTTCACACTTTTTATAAAACTTTTATAAAAACTTTTTATTATAAACTTTTCTTTCTTTCTTTCTTTCTTTCACACTTTTTATAAAACTTTTATAAAAACTTTTTATTATAAACTTTTCTTTCTTTCTTTCTTTCTTTCTTTCTTTCTTTCACACTTTTTATAAAACTTTTATAAAAACTTTTTATTATAAACTTTTCTTTCTTTCTTTCTTTCTTTCTTTCACACTTTTTATAAAACTTTTATAAAAACTTTTTATTATAAACTTTTCTTTCTTTCTTTCATTCTCTCACACTTTTTATAAAACTTTTATAAAAACTTTTTATTATAAACTTTTCTTTCTTTCTTTCACACTTTTTATAAAACTTTTATAAAAACTTTTTATTATAAACTTTTCTTTCTTTCTTTCTTTCACACTTTTTATAAAACTTTTATAAAAACTTTTTATTATAAACTTTTCTTTCTTTCTTTCTTTCTTTCTTTCTTTCACACTTTTTATAAAACTTTTATAAAAACTTTTTATTATAAACTTTTCTTTCTTTCTTTCTTTCTTTCTTTCACACTTTTTATAAAACTTTTATAAAAACTTTTTATTATAAACTTTTCTTTCTTTCTTTCTTTCTTTCTTTCACACTTTTTATAAAACTTTTATAAAAACTTTTTATTATAAACTTTTCTTTCTTTCTTTCTTTCTTTCTTTCACACTTTTTATAAAACTTTTATAAAAACTTTTTATTATAAACTTTTCTTTCTTTCTTTCTTTCTTTCTTTCACACTTTTTATAAAACTTTTATAAAAACTTTTTATTATAAACTTTTCTTTCTTTCTTTCTTTCTTTCTTTCTTTCTTTCTTTCACACTTTTTATAAAACTTTTATAAAAACTTTTTATTATAAACTTTTCTTTCTTTCTTTCTTTCTTTCTTTCTTTCACACTTTTTATAAAACTTTTATAAAAACTTTTTATTATAAACTTTTCTTTCTTTCTTTCTTTCTTTCTTTCTTTCTTTCACACTTTTTATAAAACTTTTATAAAAACTTTTTATTATAAACTTTTCTTTCTTTCTTTCTTTCTTTCTGTCACACTTTTTATAAAACTTTTATAAAAACTTTTTATTATAAACTTTTCTTTCTTTCTTTCTTTCTTTCTTTCTTTCACACTTTTTATAAAACTTTTATAAAAACTTTTTATTATAAACTTTTCTTTCTTTCTTTCTTTCTTTCTTTCACACTTTTTATAAAACTTTTATAAAAACTTTTTATTATAAACTTTTCTTTCTTTCTTTCTTTCTTTCTTTCTTTCACACTTTTTATAAAACTTTTATAAAAACTTTTTATTATAAACTTTTCTTTCTTTCTTTCTTTCTTTCTGTCACACTTTTTATAAAACTTTTATAAAAACTTTTTATTATAAACTTTTCTTTCTTTCTTTCTTTCTTTCTTTCTTTCACACTTTTTATAAAACTTTTATAAAAACTTTTTATTATAAACTTTTCTTTCTTTCTTTCTTTCTTTCTTTCACACTTTTTATAAAACTTTTATAAAAACTTTTTATTATAAACTTTTCTTTCTTTCTTTCTTTCTTTCTTTCTTTCACACTTTTTATAAAACTTTTATAAAAACTTTTTATTATAAACTTTTCTTTCTTTCTTTCTTTCTTTCTTTCTTTCTTTCTTTCTTTCACACTTTTTATAAAACTTTTATAAAAACTTTTTATTATAAACTTTTCTTCCTTTCTTTCTTTCTTTCTTTCTTTCACACTTTTTATAAAACTTTTATAAAAACTTTTTATTATAAACTTTTCTTTCTTTCTTTCTTTCTTTCTTTCTTTCACACTTTTTATAAAACTTTTATAAAAACTTTTTATTATAAACTTTTCTTTCTTTCTTTCTTTCTTTCTTTCACACTTTTTATAAAACTTTTATAAAAACTTTTTATTATAAACTTTTCTTCCTTTCTTTCTTTCTTTCTTTCTTTCACACTTTTTATAAAACTTTTATAAAAACTTTTTATTATAAACTTTTCTTTCTTTCTTTCTTTCTTTCTTTCTTTCTTTCACACTTTTTATAAAACTTTTATAAAAACTTTTTATTATAAACTTTTCTTTCTTTCTTTCTTTCTTTCTTTCACACTTTTTATAAAACTTTTATAAAAACTTTTTATTATAAACTTTTCTTTCTTTCTTTCTTTCTTTCACACTTTTTATAAAACTTTTATAAAAACTTTTTATTATAAACTTTTCTTTCTTTCTTTCTTTCTTTCTGTCACACTTTTTATAAAACTTTTATAAAAACTTTTTATTATAAACTTTTCTTTCTTTCTTTCTTTCTTTCTTTCTTTCACACTTTTTATAAAACTTTTATAAAAACTTTTTATTATAAACTTTTCTTTCTTTCTTTCTTTCTTTCTTTCACACTTTTTATAAAACTTTTATAAAAACTTTTTATTATAAACTTTTCTTTCTTTCTTTCTTTCTTTCTTTCTTTCTTTCTTTCACACTTTTTATAAAACTTTTATAAAAACTTTTTATTATAAACTTTTCTTTCTTTCTTTCGTTCTTTCTGTCACACTTTTTATAAAACTTTTATAAAAACTTTTTATTATAAACTTTTCTTTCTTTCTTTCTTTCTTTCTTTCACACTTTTTATAAAACTTTTATAAAAACTTTTTATTATAAACTTTTCTTTCTTTCTTTCTTTCTTTCTTTCACACTTTTTATAAAACTTTTATAAAAACTTTTTATTATAAACTTTTCTTTCTTTCTTTCTTTCTTTCTTTCTTTCACACTTTTTATAAAACTTTTATAAAAACTTTTTATTATAAACTTTTCTTTCTTTCTTTCTTTCTTTCTTTCTTTCTTTCTTTCTTTCACACTTTTTATAAAACTTTTATAAAAACTTTTTATTATAAACTTTTCTTTCTTTCTTTCTTTCTTTCACACTTTTTATAAAACTTTTATAAAAACTTTTTATTATAAACTTTTCTTTCTTTCTTTCACACTTTTTATAAAACTTTTATAAAAACTTTTTATTATAAACTTTTCTTTCTTTCTTTCTTTCACACTTTTTATAAAACTTTTATAAAAACTTTTTATTATAAACTTTTCTTTCTTTCTTTCTTTCTTTCTTTCTTTCTTTCACACTTTTTATAAAACTTTTATAAAAACTTTTTATTATAAACTTTTCTTTCTTTCTTTCTTTCTTTCTTTCACACTTTTTATAAAACTTTTATAAAAACTTTTTATTATAAACTTTTCTTTCTTTCTTTCTTTCTTTCTTTCTTTCTTTCTTTCACACTTTTTATAAAACTTTTATAAAAACTTTTTATTATAAACTTTTCTTTCTTTCTTTCTTCTTTCACACTTTTTATAAAACTTTTATAAAAACTTTTTATTATAAACTTTTCTTTCTTTCTTTCTTTCTTTCTTTCTGTCACACTTTTTATAAAACTTTTATAAAAACTTTTTATTATAAACTTTTCTTTCTTTCTTTCTTTCTTTCTTTCTTTCACACTTTTTATAAAACTTTTATAAAAACTTTTTATTATAAACTTTTCTTTCTTTCTTTCACACTTTTTATAAAACTTTTATAAAAACTTTTTATTATAAACTTTTCTTTCTTTCTTTCACACTTTTTATAAAACTTTTATAAAAACTTTTTATTATAAACTTTTCTTTCTTTCTTTCTTTCTTTCTTTCACACTTTTTATAAAACTTTTATAAAAACTTTTTATTATAAACTTTTCTTTCTTTCTTTCTTTCTTTCACACTTTTTATAAAACTTTTATAAAAACTTTTTATTATAAACTTTTCTTTCTTTCTTTCTTTCTTTCTTTCTTTCACACTTTTTATAAAACTTTTATAAAAACTTTTTATTATAAACTTTTCTTTCTTTCTTTCTTTCTTTCTTTCACACTTTTTATAAAACTTTTATAAAAACTTTTTATTATAAACTTTTCTTTCTTTCTTTCTTTCTTTCTTTCTTTCTTTCACACTTTTTATAAAACTTTTATAAAAACTTTTTATTATAAACTTTTCTTTCTTTCTTTCTTTCTTTCTGTCACACTTTTTATAAAACTTTTATAAAAACTTTTTATTATAAACTTTTCTTTCTTTCTTTCTTTCTTTCTTTCTTTCACACTTTTTATAAAACTTTTATAAAAACTTTTTATTATAAACTTTTCTTTCTTTCTTTCTTTCTTTCTTTCTTTCACACTTTTTATAAAACTTTTATAAAAACTTTTTATTATAAACTTTTCTTTCTTTCTTTCTTTCTTTCTTTCTTTCTTTCACACTTTTTATAAAACTTTTATAAAAACTTTTTATTATAAACTTTTCTTTCTTTCTTTCTTTCTTTCTTTCTTTCTTTCTTTCACACTTTTTATAAAACTTTTATAAAAACTTTTTATTATAAACTTTTCTTCCTTTCTTTCTTTCTTTCTTTCTTTCACACTTTTTATAAAACTTTTATAAAAACTTTTTATTATAAACTTTTCTTTCTTTCTTTCTTTCTTTCTTTCTTTCTTTCACACTTTTTATAAAACTTTTATAAAAACTTTTTATTATAAACTTTTCTTTCTTTCTTTCTTTCTTTCTTTCACACTTTTTATAAAACTTTTATAAAAACTTTTTATTATAAACTTTTCTTCCTTTCTTTCTTTCTTTCTTTCTTTCACACTTTTTATAAAACTTTTATAAAAACTTTTTATTATAAACTTTTCTTTCTTTCTTTCTTTCTTTCTGTCACACTTTTTATAAAACTTTTATAAAAACTTTTTATTATAAACTTTTCTTTCTTTCTTTCTTTCTTTCTTTCTTTCACACTTTTTATAAAACTTTTATAAAAACTTTTTATTATAAATTTTTCTTTCTTTCTTTCTTTCTTTCTTTCACACTTTTTATAAAACTTTTATAAAAACTTTTTATTATAAACTTTTCTTTCTTTCTTTCTTTCTTTCTTTCTTTCTTTCTTTCACACTTTTTATAAAACTTTTATAAAAACTTTTTATTATAAACTTTTCTTTCTTTCTTTCGTTCTTTCTGTCACACTTTTTATAAAACTTTTATAAAAACTTTTTATTATAAACTTTTCTTTCTTTCTTTCTTTCTTTCTTTCTTTCACACTTTTTATAAAACTTTTATAAAAACTTTTTATTATAAACTTTTCTTTCTTTCTTTCTTTCTTTCTTTCACACTTTTTATAAAACTTTTATAAAAACTTTTTATTATAAACTTTTCTTTCTTTCTTTCTTTCTTTCTTTCTTTCTTTCACACTTTTTATAAAACTTTTATAAAAACTTTTTATTATAAACTTTTCTTTCTTTCTTTCTTTCTTTCTTTCTTTCTTTCTTTCACACTTTTTATAAAACTTTTATAAAAACTTTTTATTATAAACTTTTCTTTCTTTCTTTCTTTCTTTCACACTTTTTATAAAACTTTTATAAAAACTTTTTATTATAAACTTTTCTTTCTTTCTTTCACACTTTTTATAAAACTTTTATAAAAACTTTTTATTATAAACTTTTCTTTCTTTCTTTCTTTCACACTTTTTATAAAACTTTTATAAAAACTTTTTATTATAAACTTTTCTTTCTTTCTTTCTTTCTTTCTTTCTTTCTTTCTTTCTTTCTTTCACACTTTTTATAAAACTTTTATAAAAACTTTTTATTATAAACTTTTCTTTCTTTCTTTCTTTCTTTCTTTCACACTTTTTATAAAACTTTTATAAAAACTTTTTATTATAAACTTTTCTTTCTTTCTTTCTTTCTTTCTTTCTTTCTTTCTTTCTTTCACACTTTTTATAAAACTTTTATAAAAACTTTTTATTATAAACTTTTCTTTCTTTCTTTCTTCTTTCACACTTTTTATAAAACTTTTATAAAAACTTTTTATTATAAACTTTTCTTTCTTTCTTTCTTTCTTTCTTTCTGTCACACTTTTTATAAAACTTTTATAAAAACTTTTTATTATAAACTTTTCTTTCTTTCTTTCTTTCTTTCTTTCTTTCACACTTTTTATAAAACTTTTATAAAAACTTTTTATTATAAACTTTTCTTTCTTTCTTTCACACTTTTTATAAAACTTTTATAAAAACTTTTTATTATAAACTTTTCTTTCTTTCTTTCACACTTTTTATAAAACTTTTATAAAAACTTTTTATTATAAACTTTTCTTTCTTTCTTTCTTTCTTTCTTTCACACTTTTTATAAAACTTTTATAAAAACTTTTTATTATAAACTTTTCTTTCTTTCTTTCTTTCTTTCACACTTTTTATAAAACTTTTATAAAAACTTTTTATTATAAACTTTTCTTTCTTTCTTTCTTTCTTTCTTTCTTTCTTTCTTTCTTTCTTTCTTTCACACTTTTTATAAAACTTTTATAAAAACTTTTTATTATAAACTTTTCTTTCTTTCTTTCTTTCTTTCTTTCTTTCTTTCACACTTTTTATAAAACTTTTATAAAAACTTTTTATTATAAACTTTTCTTTCTTTCTTTCTTTCTTTCTTTCTTTCTTTCTTTCACACTTTTTATAAAACTTTTATAAAAACTTTTTATTATAAACTTTTCTTTCTTTCTTTCTTTCTTTCTTTTTTTCACACTTTTTATAAAACTTTTATAAAAACTTTTTATTATAAACTTTTCTTTCTTTCTTTCTTTCACATTTTTTATAAAACTTTTATAAAAACTTTTTATTATAAACTTTTCTTTCTTTCTTTCTTTCTTTCACACTTTTTATAAAACTTTTATAAAAACGTTTTATTATAAACTTTTCTTTCTTTCTTTCTTTCTTTCTTTCTTTCTTTCTTTCTTTCACACTTTTTATAAAACTTTTATAAAAACTTTTTATTATAAACTTTTCTTTCTTTCTTTCTTTCATTCTTTCTTTCTTTCACACTTTTTATAAAACTTTTATAAAAACTTTTTATTATAAACTTTTCTTTCTTTCTTTCTTTCTTTCTTTCTTTCACACTTTTTATAAAACTTTTATAAAAACTTTTTATTATAAACTTTTCTTTCTTTCTTTCTTTCTTTCTTTCTTTCACACTTTTTATAAAACTTTTATAAAAACTTTTTATTATAAACTTTTCTTTCTTTCTTTCTTTCTTTCTTTCTTTCTTTCACACTTTTTATAAAACTTTTATAAAAACTTTTTATTATAAACTTTTCTTTCTTTCTTTCTTTCTTTCTTTCTTTCTTTCACACTTTTTATAAAACTTTTATAAAAACTTTTTATTATAAACTTTTCTTTCTTTCTTTCTTTCTTTCTTTCTTTCACACTTTTTATAAAACTTTTATAAAAACTTTTTATTATAAACTTTTCTTTCTTTCTTTCTTTCTTTCTTTCTTTCACACTTTTTATAAAACTTTTATAAAAACTTTTTATTATAAACTTTTCTTCCTTTCTTTCTTTCTTTCTTTCTTTCACACTTTTTATAAAACTTTTATAAAAACTTTTTATTATAAACTTTTCTTTCTTTCTTTCTTTCTTTCTTTCTTTCTTTCACACTTTTTATAAAACTTTTATAAAAACTTTTTATTATAAACTTTTCTTTCTTTCTTTCTTTCTTTCACACTTTTTATAAAACTTTTATAAAAACTTTTTATTATAAACTTTTCTTTCTTTCTTTCTTTCTTTCTTTCTTTCACACTTTTTATAAAACTTTTATAAAAACTTTTTATTATAAACTTTTCTTTCTTTCTTTCTTTCTTTCACACTTTTTATAAAACTTTTATAAAAACTTTTTATTATAAACTTTTCTTTCTTTCTTTCACACTTTTTATAAAACTTTTATAAAAACTTTTTATTATAAACTTTTCTTTCTTTCTTTCTTTCACACTTTTTATAAAACTTTTATAAAAACTTTTTATTATAAACTTTTCTTTCTTTCTTTCTTTCTTTCTTTCTTTCACACTTTTTATAAAACTTTTATAAAAACTTTTTATTATAAACTTTTCTTTCTTTCTTTCTTTCTTTCTTTCTTTCTTTCACACTTTTTATAAAACTTTTATAAAAACTTTTTATTATAAACTTTTCTTTCTTTCTTTCTTTCTTTCTTTTTTTCACACTTTTTATAAAACTTTTATAAAAACTTTTTATTATAAACTTTTCTTTCTTTCTTTCTTTCTTTCTTTCTTTCACATTTTTTATAAAACTTTTATAAAAACTTTTTATTATAAACTTTTCTTTCTTTCTTTCTTTCTTTCTTTCTTTCTGTCACACTTTTTATAAAACTTTTATAAAAACTTTTTATTATAAACTTTTCTTTCTTTCTTTCTTTCTTTCTTTCACACTTTTTATAAAACTTTTATAAAAACTTTTTATTATAAACTTTTCTTTCTTTCTTTCTTTCTTTCTTTCACACTTTTTATAAAACTTTTATAAAAACTTTTTATTATAAACTTTTCTTTCTTTCTTTCTTTCTTTCTTTCTTTCTTTCTTTCACACTTTTTATAAAACTTTTATAAAAACTTTTTATTATAAACTTTTCTTTCTTTCTTTCTTTCTTTCTTTCACACTTTTTATAAAACTTTTATAAAAACTTTTTATTATAAACTTTTCTTTCTTTCTTTCTTTCTTTCACACTTTTTATAAAACTTTTATAAAAACTTTTTATTATAAACTTTTCTTTCTTTCTTTCACACTTTTTATAAAACTTTTATAAAAACTTTTTATTATAAACTTTTCTTTCTTTCTTTCTTTCTTTCTTTCACACTTTTTATAAAACTTTTATAAAAACTTTTTATTATAAACTTTTCTTTCTTTCTTTCTTTCTTTCTTTCACACTTTTTATAAAACTTTTATAAAAACTTTTTATTATAAACTTTTCTTTCTTTCTTTCTTTCTTTCTTTCTTTCTTTCACACTTTTTATAAAACTTTTATAAAAACTTTTTATTATAAACTTTTCTTTCTTTCTTTCTTTCTTTCACACTTTTTATAAAACTTTTATAAAAAAACTTTTTATTATAAACTTTTCTTTCTTTCTTTCACACTTTTTATAAAACTTTTATAAAAACTTTTTATTATAAACTTTTCTTTCTTTCTTTCTTTCACACTTTTTATAAAACTTTTATAAAAACTTTTTATTATAAACTTTTCTTTCTTTCTTTCTTTCTTTCTTTCTTTCACACTTTTTATAAAACTTTTATAAAAACTTTTTATTATAAACTTTTCTTTCTTTCTTTCTTTCTTTCTTTCTTTCACACTTTTTATAAAACTTTTATAAAAACTTTTTATTATAAACTTTTCTTTCTTTCTTTCTTTCTTTCTTTCTTTCTTTCACACTTTTTATAAAACTTTTATAAAAACTTTTTATTATAAACTTTTCTTTCTTTCTTTCTTTCTTTCTTTCTTTCTTTCTTTCTTTCACACTTTTTATAAAACTTTTATAAAAACTTTTTATTATAAACTTTTCTTTCTTTCTTTCTTTCTTTCACACTTTTTATAAAACTTTTATAAAAACTTTTTATTATAAACTTTTCTTTCTTTCTTTCTTTCTTTCTTTCTTTCTTTCTTTCACACTTTTTATAAAACTTTTATAAAAACTTTTTATTATAAACTTTTCTTTCTTTCTTTCACACTTTTTATAAAACTTTTATAAAAACTTTTTATTATAAACTTTTCTTTCTTTCTTTCACACTTTTTATAAAACTTTTATAAAAACTTTTTATTATAAACTTTTCTTTCTTTCTTTCTTTCTTTCTTTCACACTTTTTATAAAACTTTTATAAAAACTTTTTATTATAAACTTTTCTTTCTTTCTTTCTTTCTTTCACACTTTTTATAAAACTTTTATAAAAACTTTTTATTATAAACTTTTCTTTCTTTCTTTCTTTCTTTCTTTCTTTCTTTCTTTCTTTCTTTCACACTTTTTATAAAACTTTTATAAAAACTTTTTATTATAAACTTTTCTTTCTTTCTTTCTTTCTTTCTTTCTTTCTTTCACACTTTTTATAAAACTTTTATAAAAACTTTTTATTATAAACTTTTCTTTCTTTCTTTCTTTCTTTCTTTCTTTCTTTCTTTCTTTCACACTTTTTATAAAACTTTTATAAAAACTTTTTATTATAAACTTTTCTTTCTTTCTTTCTTTCTTTCTTTCTTTCTTTCACACTTTTTATAAAACTTTTATAAAAACTTTTTATTATAAACTTTTCTTTCTTTCTTTCTTTCTTTCTTTCTTTCTTTCTTTCACACTTTTTATAAAACTTTTATAAAAACTTTTTATTATAAACTTTTCTTTCTTTCTTTCTTTCTTTCACACTTTTGATAAAACTTTTATAAAAACTTTTTATTATAAAATTTTCTTTCTTTCTTTCACACTTTTTATAAAACTTTTATAAAAACTTTTTATTATAAACTTTTCTTTCTTTCTATCTTTCACACTTTTTATAAAACTTTTATAAAAACTTTTTATTATAAACTTTTCTTTCTTTCTTTCTTTCTTTCTTTCACACTTTTTATAAAACTTTTATAAAAACTTTTTATTATAAACTTTTCTTTCTTTCTTTCTTTCTTTCACACTTTTTATAAAACTTTTATAAAAACTTTTTATTATAAACTTTTCTTTCTTTCTTTCTTTCTTTCTTTCTTTCTTTCTTTCACACTTTTTATAAAACTTTTATAAAAACTTTTTATTATAAACTTTTCTTTCTTTCTTTCTTTCTTTCTTTCACACTTTTTATAAAACTTTTATAAAAACTTTTTATTATAAACTTTTCTTTCTTTCTTTCTTTCTTTCTTTCTTTCTGTCACACTTTTTATAAAACTTTTATAAAAACTTTTTATTATAAACTTTTCTTTCTTTCTTTCTTTCTTTCTTTCTTTCACACTTTTTATAAAACTTTTATAAAAACTTTTTATTATAAACTTTTCTTTCTTTCTTTCTTTCTTTCTTTCTTTCACACTTTTTATAAAACTTTTATAAAAACTTTTTATTATAAACTTTTCTTTCTTTCTTTCTTTCTTTCTTTCTTTCACACTTTTTATAAAACTTTTATAAAAACTTTTTATTATAAACTTTTCTTTCTTTCTTTCTTTCTTTCTTTCTTTCTTTCTTTCACACTTTTTATAAAACTTTTATAAAAACTTTTTATTATAAACTTTTCTTTCTTTCTTTCTTTCTTTCTTTCTTTCTTTCACACTTTTTATAAAACTTTTATAAAAACTTTTTATTATAAACTTTTCTTTCTTTCTTTCTTTCTTTCTTTCACACTTTTTATAAAACTTTTATAAAAACTTTTTATTATAAACTTTTCTTTCTTTCTTTCTTTCTTTCTTTCTTTCTTTCTTTCTTTCACACTTTTTATAAAACTTTTATAAAAACTTTTTATTATAAACTTTTCTTTCTTTCTTTCTTTCTTTCTTTCTTTTTTTCACACTTTTTATAAAACTTTTATAAAAACTTTTTATTATAAACTTTTCTTTCTTTCTTTCTTTCTTTCTTTCACATTTTTTATAAAACTTTTATAAAAACTTTTTATTATAAACTTTTCTTTCTTTCTTTCTTTCTTTCTTTCACACTTTTTATAAAACTTTTATAAAAACGTTTTATTATAAACTTTTCTTTCTTTCTTTCTTTCTTTCTTTCACACTTTTTATAAAACATTTATAAAAACTTTTTATTATAAACTTTTCTTTCTTTCTTTCTTTCTTTCACACTTTTTATAAAACTTTTATAAAAACTTTTTATTATAAACTTTTCTTTCTTTCTTTCTTTCTTTCTTTCTTTCTTTCACACTTTTTATTAAACTTTTATAAAAACTTTTTATTATAAACTTTTCTTTCTTTCTTTCTTTCTTTCTTTCTTTCACACTTTTTATAAAACTTTTATAAAAACTTTTTATTATAAACTTTTCTTTCTTTCTTTCTTTCTTTCTTTCACACTTTTTATAAAACTTTTATAAAAACTTTTTATTATAAACTTTTCTTCCTTTCTTTCTTTCTTTCTTTCTTTCACACTTTTTATAAAACTTTTATAAAAACTTTTTATTATAAACTTTTCTTTCTTTCTTTCTTTCTTTCTTTCTTTCACACTTTTTATAAAACTTTTATAAAAACTTTTTATTATAAACTTTTCTTTCTTTCTTTCTTTCTTTCTTTCACACTTTTTATAAAACTTTTATAAAAACTTTTTATTATAAACTTTTCTTTCTTTCTTTCTTTCTTTCTTTCTTTCACACTTTTTATAAAACTTTTATAAAAACTTTTTATTATAAACTTTTCTTTCTTTCTTTCTTTCTTTCTTTCTTTCACACTTTTTATAAAACTTTTATAAAAACTTTTTATTATAAACTTTTCTTTCTTTCTTTCTTTCTTTCTTTCTTTCACACTTTTTATAAAACTTTTATAAAAACTTTTTATTATAAACTTTTCTTTCTTTCTTTCTTTCTTTCTTTCTTTCTTTCACACTTTTTATAAAACTTTTATAAAAACTTTTTATTATAAACTTTTCTTTCTTTCTTTCTTTCTTTCTTTCTTTCACACTTTTTATAAAACTTTTATAAAAACTTTTTATTATAAACTTTTCTTTCTTTCTTTCTTTCTTTCACACTTTTTATAAAACTTTTATAAAAACTTTTTATTATAAACTTTTCTTTCTTTCTTTCTTTCACACTTTTTATAAAACTTTTATAAAAACTTTTTATTATAAACTTTTCTTTCTTTCTTTCTTTCACACTTTTTATAAAACTTTTATAAAAACTTTTTATTATAAACTTTTCTTTCTTTCTTTCTTTCTTTCTTTCACACTTTTTATAAGACTTTTATAAAAACTTTTTATTATAAACTTTTCTTTCTTTCTTTCTTTCTTTCTTTCTTTCACACTTTTTATAAAACTTTTATAAAAACTTTTTATTATAAACTTTTCTTTCTTTCTTTCTTTCTTTCTTTCTTTCTTTCTTTCTTTCACACTTTTTATAAAACTTTTATAAAAACTTTTTATTATAAACTTTTCTTTCTTTCTTTCTTTATTTCTTTCTTTCTTTCACACTTTTTATAAAACTTTTATAAAAACTTTTTATTATAAACTTTTCTTTCTTTCTTTCTTTCTTTCTTTCTTTCTTTCACACTTTTTATAAAACTTTTATAAAAACTTTTTATTATAAACTTTTCTTTCTTTCTTTCTTTCTTTCTTTCTTTCTTTCACACTTTTTATAAAACTTTTATAAAAACTTTTTATTATAAACTTTTCTTTCTTTCTTTCTTTCTTTCTTTCTTTCACACTTTTTATAAAACTTTTATAAAAACTTTTTATTATAAACTTTTCTTTCTTTCTTTCTTTCTTTCTTTCTTTCACACTTTTTATAAAACTTTTATAAAAACTTTTTATTATAAACTTTTCTTTCTTTCTCTCTTTCTTTCTTTCACACTTTTATAAAACTTTTATAAAAACTTTTTATTATAAACTTTTCTTTCTTTCTTTCTTTCTTTCACACTTTTTATAAAACTTTTATAAAAACTTTTTATTATAAACTTTTCTTTCTTTCTTTCTTTCTTTCTTTCTTTCACACTTTTTATAAAACTTTTATAAAAACTTTTTATTATAAACTTTTCTTTCTTTCTTTCTTTCTTTCTTTCTTTCTTTCTTTCTCTTTCACACTTTTTATAAAACTTTTATAAAAACTTTTTATTATAAACTTTTCTTTCTTTCTTTCTTTCTTTCTTTCTTTCTTTCACACTTTTTATAAAACTTTTATAAAAACTTTTTATTATAAAATTTTCTTTCTTTCTTTCTTTCTTTCACACTTTTTATAAAACTTTTATAAAAACTTTTTAGTAACCCTAGGCATAAATCAACCATACCTAGCATTCCTGCACATCTGCACCCACGCATTTTTTAAATCCATACTCTTTATATGCTCGGGCTCAATCATTCACAGCCTAGGCGATGAACAAGATATTCGAAAAATAGGTAACATAATAAAAACTATACCATTTAATTCATCTTGCATAATTATCGGAAGTCTAGCCCTCACAGGAATACCCTTTCTAACAGGATTCTACTCCAAAGACCTAATTATTGAAGCAATCAATACCTGTAATACCAACGCCTGAGCCCTACTCATTACACTAATTGCTACATCCATAACAGCAATATACAGCATACGAATCATCTACTTTGTGACAATAACAAAACCACGTTACCCGTTGTTTGTTGTTGGAATAGCCATGTTCCTAATTGTTTATAGTTAAGTACAATGGCTAGAAGAATAATTATTGAGGCTGTTGCCTGTGTCACGAAGTATTTTGTTGCTGCTTCGGTTGATCGTGGGTTCTTTTTGTTAATTAGTAGGGGGATAATTGACAGTAGACTAAATTCTAGGCCCACCCATATTAGTAAGAGGTTAGTGCTGGATATTGTGATTACAGGACCTAGAAAGATTGTAGAGTAAATAATAATAAGGGTAATGGGGTTTATTAGTACGGGAAGGGTTTAAACCAACGTTTTCGGGGTATGGGCCCGATAGCTTAATTAGCTGACCTTACTAGGATGGGGTGTATAGGTAGCACGAAGAATTTTGAATTCTTAGGTGTAGGTTCAATTCCTCTTTCTTTCTTTCTTTCTTTCTTTCTTTCTTTCTTTCCTCACCCTAGCCCCTACCCTAGCCCTGTCTTTCACCAGGTTGGCCTCGAACTCAGAAACTGACTGCCTCTGCCTACAGAGTGCTCTCATTAAGAGCTTGAGCCACCACTGAATGTAGGGTTTTCTAAGCCTTACCTTGCTCTTGGTGTCTGTTCTCAGCTGTGAAACCCTAATTAACACAAGTAGGCAGTCCTGGGTCAGCCAGAGTACAGACTGAGGACTTCTCTAAAAACAAATAAAACAAAACAAAACAACAAATAGAAATAATAAAATACAAAAATTAAGCAAACACAGCATAGCTTTTCTCTATCTAGGTGGTACTCAGAAATTCCAGCAGTTGGCCTGTGACACCTCAGCTCAGTATGTGAGAGGCTGTGTTTATGTACATCATATGCAGACCATAAGAGGGATTTACATTCTCCAGAATCTGACACCCTCCTCTGGAGTGTCTAAAGAAAGCTACAGTGTACTTATATCTAAGAAATACATAAATAAATAAATAAATAAATAAATAAATAAATAAATATTTTTTAAAAAGGATAAGAAAGAAAGAAAGACCAGGCAGGCCTGCCATCCTTATCTCTGTCTGTCTGTCTGTCTGATCCTGTGGAACTGGAGATGGGCCACCATGTAGGTGCTGGTAGTTGATCCCACCTTCTCTGGAAGAGGAGACAATGCTGTTAATTGTTGAGCCCTTTCAGTGGCCCCACCCATTTTTAATTTTTAGAAGTATATGTGAGGCTGTGTTTATGTACATCATATTCAAACGATAAGAGGGATTTAGATTCTCCAGAATCTGACACCCTCTTCTGGAGTGTCTGAAGACGGCTACAGTGTACTTATATCTAATAAATAAATAAATAAATAAATAAATAAATAAACTTTTTTAAAAAGTATAAGAAATAAAGAAAGACCAGGCAGGCCTGCCATCCTTATCTCTGTCTCTCTGTCTGTCTGTCTGTCTGATCCCGTGGAACTGGAGATGGGCCACCTTGTAGGTGCTGGTAGTTGATCCCACCTTCTCTGGAAGAGGAGACAATGCTGTTAATTGTTGAGCCCTCTCAGTGGCCCCACACATTTTTAATTTTTAGAAGTATATGTGAGGATGTGTTTATGTACATCATATGCAGACCATAAGAGGGATTTAGATTCTCCAGAATCTGACACCCTCTTCTGGAGTGTCTGAAGACAGCTACAGTGTACTTATATCTACTAAATACATAAATAAATATATAAATAAACATTTTTTTAAAAAGGATAAGAAAGAAAGAAAGACCAGGCAGGCCTGCCATCCTTAGCACTGTCTGTCTGTCAGACTGTCTGATCCCTTGGAACTGGAGATGGGCCATCATATAGTTGCTGTTAGTTGATCCCATGTTCTCTGGAAGAGGAGACAATGCTATTAATTGTTGAGCCCTTTCAGTGGCCCCACCCTTCTTTAAATTTTTAGAAGTATATGTGAGGCTGTGTTTATGTACATCATATGCAGACCATAAGAGGGATTTAGATTCTCCAGAATCTGACACCCTCTTCTGTAGTGTCTGAACAGATACAGTGTACTTATATCTACTAAATACATAAATAAATAAATAAATAAATAAACATTTTTTAAAAAGGATAAGAAAGAAAGAAAGACCAGGCAGGCCTGCCATCCATATCTCTGCCTGTCTGTCTGTCTGTCTATCTGATCCCCGGGAACTGGAAATGGGCCACCATATAGTTGCTGGTAGTTGATCCCAGGTTCTCTGGAAGAGGAGACAATGCTCTTAATTGTTGAGCCCTATCAGTGGCCCTACCCATCTTTAAATTTTTAGAAGTATATGTGAGTCTGTGTTTATGTACATCATATGTAGACCATAAGAGGGATTTAGATTCTCCAGAATCTGACACCCTCTTCTGGAGTGTCTGAAGACAGCTACAGTGTACTTATATCTAATAAATACATAAATAAATAAATAAATAAATAAATAAATAAACATTATTTAAACCTGATAAGAAAAAAAGAAAGACCAGGCAGGCCTACCATCCTTATCTCTGTCTGTCTGTCTATAAGTCGTTCTGATCCCCTGGAACTGGAGATGGGCCACCATATAAGTGCTGGTAGTTGATCCCAGGTTCTCTGGAAGAGGAGACAATGCTGTTAATTGTTGAACACTTTCAGTGGCCCCACCCATCGTTAAATTTTTAGTAGTATATGTGAGGCTGTGTTTATGTACATCATATGCAGACCATAAGAGGGATTTAGATTCTCCAGAATCTGACACCCTCTTCTGGAGTGTCTGAAGACAGCTACAGTGTACTTATATCTAATAAATACATAAATAAATAAACATTTTTTAAAAAGGATAATAAAGAAAGAAAGACCAGGCAGGCCTGCCATCCTAATCTCTCTCAGTCTGTCTGTCTGTCAGACTGTCTGATCCCTTGGAACTGGAGATGGGCCACCATATAGTTGCTGTTAGTTGATCCCAGGTTCTCTGGAAGAGGAGACAATGCTATTAATTGTTGAGCCCTTTCAGTGGCTCCACCTATCTTTAAATTTTTAGAAGTATATGTTAGGCTGTGTTTATGTACATCATATGCAGACCATAAGAGGGATTTAGTTTCTCCAGAATCTGACACCCTCTTCTGGAGTGTCTGAAGACAACTACAGTGTACTTATATCTAATAAATACAAACATATATAAATAAATAAATAAATAAATAAATAAATAAATAAACATTATTTTAAAACCATAAGAAAGAAAGAAAGACCAGGCAGGCCTGCCATACTTATCTCTGTCTGTCTGTCTGTCTGTCTGTCTGATCCCCTGGAACTGGAGATGGGCCACCTTGTAGGTGCTGGTAGTTGATCCCAGGTTCTCTGGAAGAGTAGACAATGCTGTTAATTGTTGAGCCCTTTCAGTGGCCCCACCCATTTTAATTTTTACAAGTATATGTGAGGCTGTGTTTATGTACATCATATTCAGACCATAAGAGGGATTTAGATTCTCCAGAATCTGACACCATCTTCTGGAGTGTCTGAAGACGGCTACAGTGTACTTATATCTAATAAATACATAAATAAATAAATAAATGAATAAATAAATAAACATTTTTTAAAAAGTATAAGAAATAAAGAAAGACCAGTCAGGCCTGCCATCCATATCTCTGTCTCTCTGTCTGTCTGTCTGTCTGATCCACTGGAACTGGAGATGGGCCACCATAAGGTGCTGGTAGTTTATCCCAGGTTCTCTGAAAGAGGAGACAATGCTGTTAATTGTTGAGCCCTCTCAGTGGCCCCACACATCTTTAAATTTTTAGAAGTATATGTGAGGCTGTGTTTATGTACATCATATGCAGACCATAAAAGGGATTTAGATTCTCCAGAATCTGACACCCTCTTCTGGAGTGTCTGAAGACAGCTACAGTGTACTTATATCTAATAAATACATAAATAAATATATAAATACACATTTTTTTTAAAAAGGATAAGAAAGAAAGAAAGACCAGGCAGGACTGCCATCCTTATCACTGTCTGTCTGTCTGTCTGTCTGATCCCCTGGAACTGGAGATGGGCCACCTTTTAGGTGCTGGTAGTTGATCCCAGGTTCTCTGGAAGAGGAGACAATGCTGTTAATTGTTGAGTCCTTTCAGTGGCCCCAACTATTTATAATTTTTAGAAGTATATGTGAGGCTGTGTTTATGTACATCATATTCAGACCTTAAGAGGGATTTAGATTCTCTAGAATCTGACACCCTCTTCTGGAGTGTCTGAAGACGGCTACAGTGTACTTATATCTAATAAATACATAAATAAATAAATAAATAAATAAATAAATAAATAAACATTTTTTAAAAAGTATAAGAAATAAAGAAAGACCAGGCAGGCCTGCCATCCATATCTCTGTCTCTCTGCCTGTCTGTCTGTCTGATCCCCTGGAACTGGAGATGGGCCACCATAAGGTGCTGGTAGTTTATCCCAGGTTCTCTGAAAGAGGAGACAATGCTGTTAATTGTTGAGCCCTCTCAGTGGCCCCACCCATCTTTAAATTTTTAGAAGTATATGCAAGGCTGTGTTTATGTACATCATATTCAGACCATAAGAGGGATTTAGATTCTCTAGAATCTGACACCCTCTTCTGGAGTGTCTGAAGACGGCTACAGTGTACTTATATCTAATAAATACATAAATAAATAAATAAATAAATAAATAAATAAATAAATAAATAAACATTTTTTTAAAAAGTATAAGAAATAAAGAAAGACCAGGCAGGCCTGCCATCCATATCTCTGTCTCTCTGTCTGTCTGTCTGTCTGATCCCCTGGAACTGGAGATGGGCCACCATAAGGTGCTGGTAGTTTATCCCAGGTTCTCTGAAAGAGGAGACAATGCTGTTAATTATTGAGCCCTCTCAGTGGCCCCACCCATCTTTAAATTTTTAGAAGTATATGCAAGGCTGTGTTTATGTACCGAATATGCAGACCATAAGAGGGATTTAGAGATTAGTTAGGGAAGCAGAAACCGGCCTGAGTAGGACCACAGGCCTCATCCAGCCGGATCAGCGCCGGGGTATCGGGAGCGCAGGGTTGCCTGACACCCGCCAGCTACCCACGACCCCCGCCGCAGGATTTTGGGACTGCTGGATCTTAAGACTTCTGGAGAGTGGAACACAGCTTCTGCTCCAATCCAATTGCACGCGGGACCAGAGACTGCATTAGTTAGGGAAGCAGAAAAACGGCCTGAGTAGGACCACAGGCCTCTTCTGGCTGGACCAGCACCGGGGTACAGTCAGCTACCCACGACCCCCGCCGCAGGATTTAGAGACTGCTGGTGAGTGGAACACAGCTTCTGCTCCAATCTTTAAATAGTGACAACGATAACAACTAACCCCAGAGATTACCAAATGGCGAAAGGTAAACGTAATAATCTTACTAACAGAAACCAAGACCACTCACCATCATCAGAACCCAGCACCCCCACTTCGCCCAGTCCAGGGCACCCCAACACACCGGAAAAGCTAGACACGGATTTAAAAGCATATCTCCTGATGATGATAGAGGACTTCAAGAAGGACTTTAATAACACACTTAAAGAAATGCAGGAGAACACTGCTAAAAAGGCAGAAGACAATAAAGAGGAAGCACAAAAATCCCTTAAAGAATTGCAGGAGAACACTGCTAAAGAGTTACAAATCCTTAAAGAAAAACAGGATAACCTAATCAAACAGGTAGAAGTCCTTAATGAAAAACAGGAAAACACATCCAAACAGATGATGGAAATGAACAAAACCATACTAGACCTAAAAAGGGAAGTAGACACAATAAAGAAAACCCAAAATGAGGCAACACTGGAGATAGAAACCCTAGGAAAGAAATCTGGAACCATAGATACCAGCATCAGCAACAGAATACAAGAGATGGAAGAGAGAATCTCAGGTGCAGAAGATTCCATAGAGAACATCGGCACAACAATCAAGGAAAATGTAAAATGCAAAAAGATCCTAACTCAAAACATCCAAGAAATACAGGACATAATGAGAAGACCAAACCTACGGATAATAGGAGTGGATGAGAATGAAGATTTTCAACTCAAAGGACCAGCAAACATCTTCAACAAAATTATAGAAGAAAACTTCCCAAATCTAAAGAAAGAGATGCCCATGAACATACAAGAAGCCTACAGAACTCCAAATAGACTGGACCAGAAAAGAAATACCTCCCGACACATAATAATCAGAGCAACAAATGCTCTAAATAAAGATAGAATACTAAAAGCAGTAAGAGAAAAAGGCCAAGTAACATATAAAGGCAAGCCTATCAGAATTACACCAGACTTTTCACCAGAGACTATGAAAGCCAGAAGATCCTGGACAGATGTTATACAGACACTAAAAGAACACAAATTCCAGCCCAGGCTACTATACCCAGCCAAACTCTCAATTAACATAGATGGAGAAACCAAAGTATTCCACGACAAAACCAAATTCACACATTATCTCTCCACGAATCCAGCCCTTCAAAGGATAATAACAGAAAAAAACCAATACAAGGACAGGATCCACGCCCTAGAAACAACAAGAAGGTAATCCCTCAACAAACCTAAAAGTAGACAGCCACAAGAACAAAATGCCAACTTTAACAACAAAAATAACAGGAAACAACAATTACTTTTCCTTAATATCTCTTAATATCAATGGACTCAACTCCCCGATAAAAAGACATAGACTAACAAACTGGCTACACAAACAAGACCCAACATTTTGCTGCTTACAGGAAACTCATCTCAGAGAAAAGGATAGACACTACCTCAGAATGAAAGGCTGGAAAACAATTTTCCAAGCAAATGGCATGAAGAAACAAGCTGGAGTAGCCATTCTAATATCTGATAAGATTGACTTCCAACCCAAAGTCATTAAAAAAGACAGGGAGGGACACTTCATACTCATCAAAGGTAAAATCCTCCAAGAGGAACTATCAATCCTGAATATCTATGCTCCAAATACAAAGGCAGCCACATTCATTAAAGAAACTTTAGTAAAGCTCAAAGCACACATTGCACCTCATACAATAATAGTGGGAGACTTCAACACACCACTTTCACCAATGGACAGATCATGGAAACAGAAACTAAACAGGGACACAGTGAAACTAAGAGAAATTATGAATCAAATGGATCTGGCAGATATCTACAGAACATTCTATCCTAAAACAAAAGGATATACCTTCTTCTCAGCACCTCATGGTACCTTCTCCAAAATTGACCACATAATTGGTCACAAAACAGGCCTCAACAGATATAAAAATATTGAAATTGTCCCATGCATCCTATCAGATCACCATGGACTAAGGCTGATCTTCAATAACAAAATAAATAATAGAAAGCCAACCTTCACGTGGAAACTGAACAACACTCTTCTCAATGATACCTTGGTCAAGGAAGGAATAAAGAAAGAAATTAAGGACTTTTTAGAGTTCAATGAAAATGAAGCCACAACATACCCAAACTTATGGGACGCAATGAAAGCATTTTTAAGAGGAAAACTCATAGCTCTGAGTGCCTCCAAAAGGAAACTAGAGAGAGCACACATTAGCAGCTTGACAACACACCTAAAAGCACTAGAACAAAAGGAAGCAAATTCACCCAAGAGGAGTAGACGGCAGGAAATAATCAAACTCAGGGGTGAAATCAACCAAGTGGAAACAAGAAAAACTATTCAAAGAATCACCAATCAAGGAGCTGGTTCTTTGAGAAAATCAACAAGATAGATAAACCCTTAGCCAGACTCACTAGAGGGCACAGGGAAAGCATCCTAATTAACAAAATCAGAAATGAAAAAGGAGACATAACAACAGATCCTGAAGACATCCAAAACACCATCAGATCCTTCTACCAAAGGCTATACTCAACAAAACTGGAGAACCTGGATGAAATGGAGAAGTTCCTAGACAGATACCAGGTACCAAAGTTGAATCAAGATCAGGTTAATGATCTAAACAGCCCTATATCCCCCAAAGAAATAGAAGCAGTCATTAATAGTCTCCCAACTAAAAAAAGCCCAGGACCAGATGGGTTTAGTGCAGAGTTCTATCAGACCTTCAAAGAAGATCTAATCCCAGTTCTTCACAAACTATTCCACAAAATAGAAACAGAAGGTACTCTACCCAACTCATTCTATGAAGCCACAATTACTCTGATACCTAAACCACAAAAAGACCCAACAAAGATAGAAAACTTCAGACCAATAACCCTTATGAATATTGATGCAAAAATCCTCAATAAAGTTCTTGCTAACCGAATCCAAGAACACATCAAAACAATCATCCATCCTGACCAAGTAGGTTTCATCCCAGGGATGCAGGGATGGTTCAATATACGGAAATCCATCAACGTAATCCAGTATATAAACAAACTCAAAGACAAAAACCACATGGTCATCTCGTTAGATGCGGAAAAAGCATTTGATAAGATCCAACACCCATTCATGATAAAAGTCTTGGAAAGATCAGGAATTCAAGGCCCATACCTAAACATGATAAAAGCAATCTACAGCAAACCAGTAGCCAACATCAAAGTAAATGGTGAGAAGCTTGAAGCAATCCCTCTAAAATCAGGGACTAGACAAGGCTGTCCACTTTCTCCATACCTATTCAACATTGTACTTGAAGTCCTAGCCAGAGCAATTCGACAACAAAAGGAGATCAAAGGGATACAAATTGGAAAAGATGAAGTCAAAATATCACTCTTTGCAGATGATATGATAGTATATATAAGTGACCCTAAAAATTCCACCAGAGAACTCCTAAGCCTGATAAACAGCTTCGGTGAAGTAGCTGGATATAAAATTAACTCAAACAAATCAATGGCCTTTCTCTACACAAAGAATAAACAGGCTGAGAAAGAAATTAGGGAAACAACACCCTTCTCAATAGTCACAAATAATATAAAATATCTTGGCGTGACTCTAACTAAGGAAGTGAAAGATCTGTATAATAAGAACTTCAAGTCTCTGAAGAAAGAAATTCTAGAAGATCTCAGAAGATGGAAAGATCTCCCATGCTCATGGATTGGCAGGATCAACATTGTAAAAATGGCTATCTTGCCAAAAGCAATCTACAGATTCAATGCAATCCCCATCAAAATTCCAAATCAATTCTTCAACGAATTAGAAAGTGCAATCTGCAAATTCATCTGGAATAACAAAAAACCTAGGATAGCAAAAACTCTTCTCAAGGATAAAAGAACCTCTGGTGGAATCACCATGCCGGACCTAAAGCTCTACTACAGAGCAATTGTGATAAAAACTGCATGGTACTGGTATAGTGACAGACAAATAGACCAATGGAATAGAATTGAAGACCCAGAAATGAACCCACACACCTATGGTCACTTGATCTTCGACAAGGGAGCTAAAAACATCCAGTGGAAGAAAGACAGCATTTTCAACAAATGGTGCTGGCACAACTGGTTGTTAACATGTAGAAGAATGCGAATCGATCCATTCCTATCTCCTTGTACTAAGGTCAAGTCTAAGTGGATCAAGGAACTTCACATAAAACCAGAGACACTGAAACTTATAGAGGAGAAAGTGGGGAAAAGCCTTGAAGATATGGGCACAGGGGAAAAATTCCTGAATAGAACAGTAATGGCTTGTGCTGTAAGATCGAGAATTGACAAGTGGGACCTCATGAAACTACAAAGCTTCTGCAAGGCTAAAGACACCATCAATAAGACAAAAAAACCACCAACAGATTGGGAAAGGATCGTCACCTATCCTAAATCAGATAAGGGACTAATATCCAATATATATAAAGAACTCAAGAAGGTGGACTCCAGAAAGTCAAATAACCCCATTAAAAAATGGGGCTCAGAACTGAACAAAGAATTCTCACCTGAGGAATACCGAATGGCAGAGAAGTACCTGAAAAAATGTTCAACATCCTTAATCATCAGGGAAATGCAAATCAAAACAACCCTGAGATTCCACCTCACACCAGTCAGAATGGCTAAGATCAAAAATTCAGGTGACAGCAGATGCTGGCGAGGATGTGGAGAAAGAGGAACACTCCTCCATTGTTGGTGGGATTGCAAGCTTGTACAACCACTCTGGAAATCAGTCTGGCGGTTCCTCAGAAAATTGGACATAGTACTACCGGAGGATCCAGCAATACCTCTCCTGGGCATATATCCAGAAGATGTCCCAACCGGTAAAAAGGACACATGCTCCACTATGTTCATAGCAGCCCTATTTATAATAGCCAGAAGCTGGAAAGAACCCAGATGTCCCTCAACAGAGGAATGGATACAGAAATTATGGTACATTTACACAATGGAGTACTACTCAGCTATTAAAAAGAATGAATTTATGAAATTCCTAGCCAAATGGATGGACCTGGAGGGCATCATCTTGAGTGAAGTAACACAATCACAAAAGAACTCACACAATATGTATTCATTGATAAGTGGATATTAGCCCAAAACTTAGGATACCCAAGATATAAGATACAATTTGATAAACGCATGAAACTCAAGAAGAATGAAGACCAAAGTGTGGACACTGTGCACCTTCTTAGAATTGGGAACAAAACACCCAGGGAAGGAGTTACAGAGACAAAGTTCGTAGCTGTGATGAAAGGATGGACCATTTAGAGACTGCTGTATCCAGGGATCCGTCCCATAATCAGCTTCTAAACGCTGACACCATTGCATACACTAGCAAGATTTTGCTGAAAGGACCCAAATATAGCTGTCTCTTGTGAGATGATGCCGGGGCCTAGCAAACACAGGAGTGGATGTTCACAGTCAGCTATTGGATGTATCACAGGGCTCCTAATGGAGAAGCTAGAGAAAGTACCCAAGGAGCTAAAGGGATCTGCAACGCTATTGTTGGAACAACATGATGTACTAACCAGAACCCTGGAGTTCTTGTCTCTAGCTGCATATGTATCGAAAGATGGCCTAGTCGGCCATCAATGGAAAGAGAGGACCATTGGACTTGCAAACTTTATATGCCCCAATATAGGGGAATGCCAGGGCCAAAAGAATGGGAATGGGTGGGTAGGGAAGTGGGGGGCGCTATGGGGGACTTTTGGGATAGTCTTGGAAATGTAATTGAGGAAAATATGTAATAAAAATATAAAAAAAATAATAATAAAAAAAAAAGAGGGATTTAGATTCTCCAGAATCTGACACCCTCTTCTGGAGTGTCTGAAGACAGCTACAGTGTACATATATCTAATAAATACATAAATAAATATATAAATAAACATTTTTTTTAAAAGGATAAGAAAGAAAGAAAGACCAGGCAGGCCTGCCATCCTTATCACTGTCTGTATGTCTGTCTGTCTGATCCCCTGGAACTGGAGATGGGCCACCATATAGTTGCTGGTAGTTGATCCCAGGTACTCTGGAAGAGGAGACAATGCTGTTAATTCTTGAGCTTTTAGAGTGGCCCCACCCTTCTTTAAATTTTTAGAAGTATATGTGAGGCTGTGTTTATGTACATCATATGCAGACCATAAGAGGGATTTAGATTCTCCAGAATCTGACACCCTCTTCTGGAGTGTCTGAACAGCTACAGTGTACTTATATCTAATAATAAATAAATAAATAAATAAATAAATAAATAAATAAATAAATAAATAAATAAATAAACATTTTTTTTAAAGTATAAGAAAGAAAGAAAGTCCAGGCAGGCCTCCATCCTTACCTCTGTCAGTCTGTCTGTCTGTCTGTCTGATCCCTTGGAACTGGAGATGGGCCACCATATAGTTGATGTTAGTTGATCCCAGGTTCTCTGGAAGAAGAGACAATGCTGTTAATTGTTGAGCCCTTTCAGTGGCTCCACCTATCTTTAAATTTTTAGAAGTATATGTTAGGCTGTGTTTACGTACATCATATGCAGACCATAAGAGGGATTTAGATTCTCCAGAATCTGACACCCTCTTCAGGAGTGTCTGAAGAAAACTACAGTGTACTTATATCTAATAAATACATAAATAAATAAATAAAAAATAAATAAACATTATTTTAAAAGGATAAGAAAGAAAGAAAAACCAGGCAGGCCTGCCCTCCTTATCTCTGTCTGTCTGTCTGTCTGTCTGATCCCCTGGAACTGGAGATGGGCCACCTTTTAGGTGCTGGTAGTTGATCCCAGGTTCTCTGGAAGAGGAGACAATGCTGTTAATTGTTGAGTCCTTTCAGTGGCCCCACCTATTTATAATTTTTAGAAGTATATGTGAGGCTGTGTTTATGTACATCATATTCAGACCATAAGAGGGCTTTAGATTCTCTAGAATCTGACACCCTCTTCTGGAGTGTCTGAAGACGGCTACAGTGTACTTATATCTAATAAATAAATAAATAAATAAATAAATAAATAAATAAATAAATAAACATTTTTTAAAAAGTATAAGAAATAAAGAAAGACCACGCAGGCCTGCCATCCATATCTCTGTCTCTCTGTCTGTCTGTCTGTCTGATCCTCTGGAACTGGAGATGGGCCACCATAAGGTGCTGGTAGTTTATCCCAGGTACTCTGAAAGAGGAGACAATGCTGTTAATTGTTGAGCCCTCTCAGTGGCCCCACCCATCCTTAAATTTTTAGAAGTATATGCGAGGCTGTGTTTATGTACATCATATGCAGACCATAAGAGGGATTTAGATTCTCCAGAATCTGACACCCTCTTCTGGAGTGTCTGAAGACAGCTACAGTGTACATATATCTAATAAATACATAAATAAATATATAAATAAACATTTTTTAAAAAAGGATAAGAAAGAAAGAAAGAAAGACCAGGCAGGCCTGCCATCCTAATCTCTGTCAGTCTGTCTGTCTGTCAGACTGTCTGATCCCTTGGAACTGGAGATGGGCCATCATATAGTTGCTGTTAGTTGATCCCATGTTCTCTGGAAGAGGAGACAATGCTATTAATTGTTGAGGCCTTTCAGTGGCCCCACCCTTCTTTAAATTTTTAGAAGTATATGTGAGGCTGTGTTTATGTACATCATATGCAGACCATAAGAGGGATTTAGATTCTCCAGAATCTGACACCCTCTTCTGGAGTGTCTGAACAGCTACAGTGTACTTATATCTAATAATAAATAAATAAATAAATAAATAAATAAATAAATAAATAAATAAACATTTTTTTAAAAAAAGGATAAGAAAGAAAGAAAGACCAGGCAGGCCTGCCATCCTTATCACTGTCTGTCTGTCTGTCTGTCTTATCCCCTGGAACTGGAGATGGGCCACCTTTTAGGTGCTGGTAGTTGATCCCAGGTTCTCTGGAAGAGGAGACAATGCTGTTAATTGTTGAGTCCTTTCAGTGGCCCCACCTATTTATAATTTTTAGAAGTATAAGTGAGGCTGTGTTTATGTACATCATATTCAGACCATAAGAGGGATTTAGATTCTCTAGAATCTGACACCCGCTTATGGAGTGTCTGAAGACGGCTACAGTGTACTTATATCTAATAAATAAATAAATAAATAAATAAATAAATAAATAAACATTTTTTAAAAAGTATAAGAAATAAAGAAAGACCAGGCAGGCCTGCCATCCTTATCTCTGTCTCTCTGTCTGTCTGTCTGTCTGTCTGATCCACTGGAACTGGAGATGGGCCACCATAAAGTGCTGGTAGTTTATCTCAGGTTCTCTGAAAGATGAGACAATGCTGTTAATTGTTGAGCCCTCTCAATGGCCCCACACATCTTTAAATTTTTAGAAGTATATGTGAGGCTGTGTTTATGTACATCATATGCAGACCATAAGAGTGATTTAGATTCTCCAGAATCTGACACCCTCTTCTGGAGTGTCTGAAGACAGCTACAGTGTACTTATATCTAATAAATACATAAATAAATATATAAATAAACATTTTTTAAAAAGGATAAGAAAGAAAGAAAGACCAGGCAGGCCTGCCATTTTTATCACTGTCTGTATGTCTGTCTGTCTGATCCCCTGGAACTGGAGATGGGCCACCATATAGTTGCTGGTAGTTGATCCCAGGTACTCTGGAAGAGGAGACAATGCTGTTAATTGTTGAGCTTTTAGAGTGGCCACACCCTTCTTTAAATTTTTAGAAGTATATGTGAGGCTGTGTGGGGCCACTGAAAGTCACATAGAGAGACAGAGAGAGACAGAGAGAGACAAAGAAAGACAGAGAGAGACATAGAGAGACAGAGAGATACATTGAGAGAGACAGAGAGACAGAGAGAGACACAGAGAGAGACACAGAGAGACACAGAGAGAGACACACAGAGAGATAGAGACAGACAGAGAGAGACAGAGAGAGACAGAGAGAGACAGATATAGAGACAGAGAGAGACAGAGAGAGACAGAGAGACAGAGAGAGAGACAGAGAGAGACAGAGAAAGACAGAGTGAGACAGAGAGACACAGAGAGAGACAGAGATACACAGAGTGAGAAAGAGAGAGAGACAGAGAGAGACAGAGAGAGAGACAGAGAGAGAGACAAAGAGAGACAGAGAGAGACAGAGTGAGACAGAGAGAGACAGAGAGAGAGACAGAGAGATACAAAGAAAAATAACACAGAGAGACAGAGAGAGACAGAGAGAGACAGAGAGAGACAGAGAGAGACCAAGAAAAACACAGAGAGAGACAGAGAGAGACAGAGAGATACAGAGAGAGTCAGAGAGACAGAGAGAGACAGAGTTAGAGACAGAGAGAGACAGAGAGAGAAACAGAGAGAGACAGAGACACACAGAGAGAGACACAGAGAGAGACAGAGAGAGAGACACAGAGAGACAGAGACAGACAGAGAGAGACAGAGAGAGACAGAGATAGAGACAGAGAGAGACAGAGAGAGAGACAGAGAGAGACAGAAAGATACAGAAGGACAGAGAGAGACAGAGAGACAGAGATAGAGACAGAGAAAGACAGAGAGAGACACAGAGAGAGACTGAGGAAGTCAGAGAGAGAGACACAGAGAGACATAGAAGAGACAAAGAAAGTCACAAGAGAGACAGAAAGAGTCAGACATAGAGACAAAGAAAGACAGAGGGAGATACTGAGAGAGAGAGACAGAGAGAGACAGAGAGAGAAACAGAGAGAGACAGAGACACACAGAGAGAGACACAGAGAGAGACAGAGAGAGAGACACAGAGAGACAGAGACAGACAGAGAGAGACAGAGAGAGACAGAGATAGAGACAGAGAGAGACAGAGAGAGATAGAGAGAGACACAAAGAGACAGAGAGAGACAGAGAGAGACAAAGAAAGACAGAGAGAGACAGAGAGAGACAGAGAGATACAGAGAGAGAGACAGAGAGAGACAGAAAGATACAGAAGGACAGAGAGAGACAGAGAGAGACAGAGAGACAGAGATAGAGACAGAGAAAGACAGAGAGAGACACAGAGAGAGACTGAGGGAGACAGAGAGACACAGAGAGACATAGAAGAGACAAAGAAAGTCACAAGAGAGACAGAAAGAGTCAGACATAGAGACAAAGAAAGACAGAGGGAGATACTGAGAGAGAGAGACAGAGAGAGACAGAGAGATACAGACAGAGAGACAAAGAGAGACAGAGAGAGACAGAGAGAAAGAGAGAGACAGAGAGAGTCAGAGAGAGACAGAGATAGAGACAGAGAGAGACAGAGAGAGGGACAGAGAGAGATAGAGACAGAGTGAGAAATACAGAGAGAGACAGAGTTAGAGAGAGAGACAGAGAGAGACAGAGAGAGACAGAGACAGAGACAGACAGAGAGACAGAGAGAGACAGAGTGAGACACAGAAAGAGAGAGACAGAGAGAGACAAAGAAAGACACAGAGAGAGACATAGAGAGACAGAGAGATACATTGAGAGAGACATAGAGAGACAGAGAGAGACAGAGATAGAGACAGAGAGAGACAGAGAGAGACACAGAGAGAGACAGAGAGAGACACAGAGAGAGACAGAGAGACACAGAGAGACACAGAGAGAGACACAGAGAGACACAGAGAGAGACAGAGATAGACATAGACAGACAGAGACAGACAGAGAGAGACAGAGAGAGACAGAGATAGAGACAGAGAGAGACAGAGAGTGAGACAGAGAGAGACAGAGAGAGAGACACCGAAAGACAGAGAGAGACAGAGAGAGACAATGAAAGACACAGAGAGAGACTAAGAGAGACAGAGAGAGACAGAGAGAGACAGAGAGAGACAGAGAGAGACAAAAAAAGACACAGAGAGAGACAGAGAGAGATATAGATAGAGAAAAAGAAAGACAGAGAGAGACACAGAGAGAGAGACAGAGAGAGACAGAGAGAGACAGAGAGATACAGAGAGAGAGACAAAGAGAGACAGAGAGAGAGACAGAGTGAGACAGAGAGAGAGAGACTGAGAGAGACAAAGAAAGACACAGAGAGAGACATAGAGAGACAGAGAGATACATTGAGAGAGACAGAGAGAGACAGAGATAGACAGAGAGAGACAGAGAGAGACACAGAGACAGAGAGACACAGAGAGACACAGAGAGACACAGAGAGAGACAGAGAGAGACACAGAGAGACACAGAGAGAGACACAGAGAGACACAGAGAGAGACAGAGAGAGAGACAGAGAGAGACAGAGAGAGACAGAGACAGACAGAGACAGACAGTGAGAGACAGAGAGAGAGACAGAGAGAGACAGAGAGACAGAGAGAGAGACAGAGAGAGACAGAGAGAGACAGAGTGAGACAGAGAGAGACACAGAGTGAGACAGAGATACACAGAGTGAGAAAGAGAGAGACACATAGAGAGAGACAGAGAGAGAGACAGAGAGAGAGACAGAGAGAGACAGAGAGAGACAGAGTGAGACAGAGAGAGAAACAGAGAGAGACAGAGAGAGACAGAGAGATACAGAGAGAGAGACAGAGAGAGACATAAAGAGTCAGAAGGACAGAGAGAGACAGAGTGAGACAGAGATAGAGACAGAGAAAGACAGAGAGAGACACAGAGAGAGACAGAGAAAGACAGAGAGAGACAGACAGTGAGACAGAGAGAGACAGAGAGAGACAAAGAAAGACACAGAGAGAGACAGAGCGAGACAGAGATAGAGACAGAGAAAGAGAGAGACACAGAGAGAGAGACAGAGAGAGACAGAGAGAGACAGAGAGAAAGAGAGAGACAGAGAGAGTCAGAGAGAGACAGAGATAGAGACAGAGTGAGACAGAGACAGAGTGAGAAAGACAGAGAGAGACAGAGATAGAGAGAGAGACAGAGAAAGACACAGAGAGAGACAGAGAGAGACAGAGAGAGACAAAGAAAGACAGAGAGAGACATAGAGAGACAGAGAGATACATTGAGAGAGACAGAGAGACACAGAGAGACACAGAGAGAGACACAGAGAGACACACAGAGAGACACACAGAGAGACAAAGACAGACAGAGAGAGACAGGGAGAGACAGAGAGAGACAGAGATAGAGACAGAGAGAGACAGAGAGAGACAGAGAGACAGAGAGAGAGACAGAGAGAGACAGAGAGAGACAAAGAAAGACACAGAGAGAGACATAGAGAGACAGAGAGATACATTAAGAGAGACATAGAGAGACAGAGAGAGACAGAGAGAGACAGAGATAGAGACAGAGAGAGACAGAGAGAGACAGAGAGATAGACAGAGAGAGACAGAGAGAGACAATGAAAGACATAGAGAGAGACAGAGAGACACAGAGAGACACAGAGAGAGAGACAGAGAGAGACAGAAAGAGTCAGAAGGACAGAGAGAGACACAGAGAGAGACAGAGAAAGACAGAGAGTGAGACAGAGACAGACAGAGAGAGACAAAGGAAGACCCAGAGAAAGACAGAGAGAGACAGAGAAAGACAGAGAGAGACACAGAGAGAGAGAGACAGAGAGAGACAGAGAGATAAAGAGAGAGAGACAGAGAGAGACAGAGAGAAAGAGAGAGACAGAGAGAGTCAGAGAGAGACAGAGATAGAGACAGAGAGAGACAGAGAGAGGGACAGAGAGAGACAGAGACAGAGTGAGAAAGACAGAGAGAGACAGAGATAGAGAGAGAGAGACAGAGAGAGACACAGAGAGAGACAGAAAGAGACAGAGAGAGACAAAGAAAGACACAGAGAGAGACATAGTGAGACAGAGAGATACATTGAGAGAGACAGAGAGAGACAGAGACAGACAGAGACACAGAGAGAGACAGAGAGAGACAGAGAGATACAGAGATAGAGACAGAAGGGACAGAGAGAGACAGACAGAGTGACAGATGGAGACAGAGAGAGACAGAGACAGATAGAGTTAGACAGAGAGAGACAGAGAGAGACAGAGAGAGAGAGAGATAGAGAGAGAGACAGAGAGATACAGAGAGGGACAGAGTGACAGAGAGAGACAGAGAGAGACAGAGATAGAGACAGAGAGATACAGAGTGAGGGACAGAGAGAGACAGAGAGAGACAGATAGAGACAGAGAGAGAGACAGATAGAGACAGAGAGAAACAGAGAGAGACAGAGTGACAGAGAGAGACAGAGAGAGACAGAGACAGAGAAAGAGAGAGAGACAGAGAGAGACAGAGAGAGTCAGATAGACAGAGAGAGACAGAGAGAGACAGTGAGAGACAGAGAGAGACAGAGTGACAGAGAGAGACAGAGACAGAGATAGAGACAGAGAGAGACAGAGAGAGGGAAAGAGAGAGACAGAGAGAGACAGAGAGAGACAGAGAGAGACAGAGAGAGAGACAGATAGAGACAGAGAAACAGAGAGAGACAGAGATAGAGAAAGAGAGAGACAAAGAGAGACATAGAGAGAGATACAGAGAGAGAGACAGAGAGTGACAGATAGACAGAGAGAGACAGAGAGAGACAGAGTGACAGAGAGAGACAGAGAGAGACAGAGATAGAGACAGAGAGAGACAGAGAGAGGGAAAGAGAGAGACAGAGAGAGAAGGAGAGAGACAGAGAGAGACAGAGAGAGAGAAAGAGAGAGACAGAAAGAGTCAGAAAGACAGAGAGAGACAGAGATAGAGACAGAGAGAGACAGAGAGAGGGAAAGAGAGAGACAGAGAGAAAGAGAGAGACAGAGAGAGACAGAGAGAAAGAGAGACAGAGAGAGTCAGAGAGAGACAGAGACAGAGTGAGAAAGACAGAGAGAGACAGAGATAGAGAGAGAGACAGAGAGAGACACACAGAGAGACAGAGAGAGACAGAGAGAGACAAAGAAAGACACAGAGAGAGACATAGAGAGACAGAGAGATACATTGAGAGAGACAGAGAGAGACAGAGAGAGACAGAGAGAGAGAGATAGAGAGAGACACAGAGAGAATCAGAGAGAGACAGAGAGACAGAGAGAGACAAAGAAAGACACAGAGAGAGAGAGAGACAGAGACAGAGAGAGAGACAGAGAGAGACAGATAGACAGAGAGAGACAGAGAGAGACAGAGAGAGACAGAGAGAGACAGAGTGACAGAGAGAGACAGAGAAAGAAAGAGATAGAGACAGAGAGAGGGAAAGAAAGAGACACACAGAGAGATAGAGACAGAGAGAAACAGAGAGAGACAGAGATAGAGAAAGAGAGAGACAGAGATAGACATAGAGAGAGTGACAGAGAGAGACAGGGAGAGACAGAGAGATACAAAGAAAGACACAGAGAGAGACAGAGAGGGACAGAGAGAGACAGAGAGAGACAGAGTGACAGAGAGAGACAGAGAGAGACAGAGATAGAGACAGAGAGAGACAGAGAGAGGGAAAGAGAGAGACAGAGAGAGAGAGAGAGAGACAGAGAGAGACAGAGAGAGAGACAGATAGAGACAGAGAGAAATAGAGAGAGACAGAGATAGAGAAAGAGAGAGACAGAGAGAGACATAGAGAGAGAGAGACAGAGAGAGACTTTCCACTTTTTCAGGTTTTCTTGCCATATTCCGGTTCCTTCAGTGTGAGTTTTTAATTTTCTAATTCTTTCAGGGTTTTTTGCCATATTCTGGGTCCTACAGCGTGTATTTTTAATTTTCCAAGTTTTTCAGGGTTACTCAGCATATTCTGCGTCCTACAGTGTGATTTTTAAATTTTCCACGATTCTCAGGGTTTCTCGCCATATTCAGGTCCTACAGTTTGAATTTTTAATTTTAAACGTTTTTAAGTTTTTTTCGTCATGTTCTGGGTCCTACAGTTTGATATTCTCATTATCCAACTTTTTCAGATTTTCTCAGCATATTCTGGGTCCTACATTGTGAATTTTTAATTTTCCACGTTTTTCAAGGTTTCTTGCCATATTCTGGTCCTATATTGTGATTTTCTCATTTTCCTCCTTTTTCAGTGTTTCTCGCCATATTCTGGGTCCTACAGTGTGAATATTTAATTTTCCATGTTTTTCATGTTTTCTCGCCATATTCTGGGTCCTTCAGTTTGTGTTTTTAATTTTCCTCGTTTTTCAGGTTTTCTCACCATATTCCCGGACCTTCAGTGTGAATTTTTAATTTTCCATGTTTTTCAGGTTTTTTCGTCATATTCTGGGTCCTAGAGTGTGATTTTCTCATTTCCACGTTTTTTAGGATTTCTCCCCATATTCGGGGTCCTTCAGTGTGAGTTTTTGATTTCCTACTTTTTCAGGGTTTCTCAATATATTCTGGTTCCTACAGCGTGTATTTTATTTTTCCAAGTTTTTCAAGGGTTTCTAGGCATATTCTGGGTCCTACAGTGTGAACATTTAATTTTCCATGATTATCAGGGTTTCTCAGCATATTCTGGGTCCTGCAGTGTGATTTTCTCATTTTTCACCTTTTTCAAGTTTTTTCGCTATTCTGGGTTCTACATGTGATTTTCTCATTTTCCACCTTTTTCAGGTTTTCTCGCTATATTCCGGGTCCTTCAGTGTGAATTTTTAATTTTCCACGTTTTTCAGGGTTTCTCGGCATATTCTGTTTCCTGCAGTGTGATTTTCTCATTTTCCAAGTTTTTCAGGTTTTTTCGTAATTCTGGGTCTTACAGTGTGATTTTCTCGTTTTTCACCTTTTGCAGGGTTTCTTGCCATATTCTGGGTCCAACAGAGTGTATTTTTAATTTTCCACGTTTTTCCGGTTTCTCACCATATTCTGGGTCCAACAGCGCGTATTTTTAATTTTCCACGTTTTTCAGGGTTTCTCGGCATATTCTGGGTCCTAAAGTGTGATTTTCTCATTTTCGAAGTTTTTCAACTTTTTTCGCAATTCTGGGTCCTACAGTCATTTATTCTCATTTTCCAACTTTTTCAGGTTTTCTCGCCATATTCGGGGTCTTTCAGTGTGAATTTTTAGTTTTTTACTTTTTTCAGGTTTTCTTGCCATATTCTGGGTCATTCAGTGTGAGTTTTTAATTTTCCACGTTTTTCAGGTTTTTTCGTCATATTCTGGGTACTACAGAGTGATTTTTCTCATTTTCTCGTTTTTCAGGTTTTCTTGCCATATTCCAGGTCCTTCAGGGTGAATTTTTAATTTTCCACTTTTTTCAGTATTTCTCGCCATATTCTGGGTAATACAGTGTGAATTTTTAATTTTCCACTTTTTTCATGGTTTCTCGCCATATTCTGTGTCCGACAGTGTGAATTTTTAATTTTCATGTTTTTCAGGGTTACTCAGCATATTCTAGGTCCTGCAGTGTGATTTTCTCATTTTCCACGTTTTATAAATTTTTTCGTAATTCTGGGTCCTACAGTGTGATTTTCTCATTTTCCAACTTTTTACAGCCTTTCTAACCATATTTGGGGTCCTTCAGTGTGAGATTTTAATTTTATATTTTTTCAGGGTTTCTCGACATATTCTGTGTCCTACAGCGTGTATTTTTTATTTTCCACTTTTCTCAGTTTTTTAAATCATATTCTGAGTCCTAAAGTGTGATCTTCTCATTTCCACGTTTTTCAGGTCTTTCAGTGTGAATTTTTAATTTAACACGTTTTTCAGTATTTCTCGACATATTCTGGGAAATACAGTGTGAATTTTTAATTTCACACTTTTTTATTGGTTTCTCGCCATATTGTGTCCAACAATGTGAATTTTTAATTTTCACTTTTTTCCGTGTTTCTTGGCATATTCTGGGTCCTACAGTGTGAGTTTTTAATTTTCCTCGTTTTTTTCAGGTTTTCTCGCCATATTCAGATTTCTTCAGTGTGAATTTTTAATTTTCCACGTTTTTCAGGTTTTTTCATCATATTCTGGGTCCTACAGTGTGATTTTCTCATTTCCAAGTTTTTCAGGATTTCTTGCCATATTCCAGGTCCTGCAGTGTGAATTTTTAATTTTCCACGTTTTTCAGTATTTCTCCCCATATTTTGGGTAATACATTGTGAATTTTAATTTTCCTCTTTTTTTCATGTTTTCTCGAAATATTCTGTGTCCAACAGTGTGAATTTTTAATTTTCACGTTTTTCAGGTTTTCTCAGCATATTCTGGGTCCTTCAGTTTGAGTTTTTAATTTTCCTCGTTTTTCAGGTTTTCTCGCCAAATTCCGGGTCCTTCAGTGTGAATTTTTAATTTTCCACGATTTTCAGAGATTCTCAGCATATTCTGGGTCCTGCAGTGTGATTTTCTCATTTTCCACCTTTTTCAGGTTTTCTAGCCATATTCCGGGTCCATCAGTGTGAGTTTATAGTTATCTACTTTTTTCAGGGTTGATTGCCATATTCTGGGTAATACAGTGAGAATTTTCATTGTCCAATTTTTTCATGGTTTCTCGCCATAATCTGGTTCCCCCAGCGTATATTTTTAATTTTCCACGTTTTCAGGGTTTCTCGGCATATTCTGGGTCCTACAGTGTGATTTTCCCATTTTCGACGTTTTTCAATTTTTTTTTCCAAATCTGGGTTCTATAGTGTGATTATTCTCATTTTCCATCTTTTTCATGATTTCTCGCTATATTCTGGGTCCTACAGTGTGAGTTTTGAATTTTCCTTGTTTTTTTGGTTTTCTCGCCATATTAGGGGTCCTTCAGTGTGAATTTTTAATTTTCCACGTTTTCTAAGTTTCTCGCCATATACAGTGTGAATTTTTAATTTTCCACTTTTTTCATGATTCTTGCCATATTCTGTGTCCAACAGTGTCAATTTTTAATTTTCACGTTTTTCAGCATTTCTCGGCATATTCTGGGTCCTGCAGTGTGATTTTCTCATTTTCCACTTTTTCAGGTTTTCTTGCCATATTCCGGTTCCTTCAGTGTGAGTTTTTAATTTTCTAATTCTTTCAGGGTTTTTTGCCATATTCTGGGTCCTACAGCGTGTATTTTTAATTTTCCAAGTTTTTCAGGGTTACTCGGCATATTCTGGGTCCTACAGTGTGATTTTCTCATTTTTGATATTTTTCAAGTTTTTTGTTTTGCAATTCTGGTCCTACAGTGTGATTTTTTTCATTTTCCACCTTTTTCAGGTTTTCTTGCCAATTTCGGGGTACTTCAGTGTGAGTTTTTAATATTCCACTTTTTACAGGGTTAATCGCCATATTCTGCGTCCTACAGTGTGATTTTTAAATGTTCCACGATTCTCAGGGTTTCTCGCCATATTCAGGTCCTACAGTTTGAATTTTTAATTTTAAACGTTTTTAAGTTTTTTTCGTCATGTTCTGGGTCCTACAGTTTGATATTCTCATTATCCAACTTTTTCAGATTTTCTCAGCATATTCTGGGTCCTACATTGTGAATTTTTAATTTTCCACGTTTTTCAAGGTTTCTTGCCATATTCTGGGCCTATATTGTGATTTTCTCATTTTCCTCCTTTTTCAGTGTTTCTCGCCATATTCTGGGTCCTACAGTGTGAATATTTAATTTTCCATGTTTTTCATGTTTTCTCGCCATATTCTGGGTCCTTCAGTTTGTGTTTTTAATTTTCCTCGTTTTTCAGGTTTTCTCACCATATTCCCGGACCTTCAGTGTGAATTTTTAATTTTCCATGTTTTTCAGGTTTTTTCGTCATATTCTGGGTCCTAGAGTGTGATTTTCTCATTTCCACGTTTTTTAGGATTTCTCCCCATATTCGGGGTCCTTCAGTGTGAGTTTTTGATTTCCTACTTTTTCAGGGTTTCTCAATATATTCTGGTTCCTACAGCGTGTATTTTATTTTTCCAAGTTTTTCAAGGGTTTCTAGGCATATTCTGGGTCCTACAGTGTGAACATTTAATTTTCCATGATTATCAGGGTTTCTCAGCATATTCTGGGTCCTGCAGTGTGATTTTCTCATTTTTCACCTTTTTCAAGTTTTTTCGCTATTCTGGGTTCTACATGTGATTTTCTCATTTTCCACCTTTTTCAGGTTTTCTCGCTATATTCCGGGTCCTTCAGTGTGAATTTTTAATTTTCCACGTTTTTCAGGGTTTCTCGGCATATTCTGTTTCCTGCAGTGTGATTTTCTCATTTTCCAAGTTTTTCAGGTTTTTTCGTAATTCTGGGTCTTACAGTGTGATTTTCTCGTTTTTCACCTTTTGCAGGGTTTCTTGCCATATTCTGGGTCCAACAGAGTGTATTTTTAATTTTCCACGTTTTTCCGGTTTCTCACCATATTCTGGGTCCAACAGCGCGTATTTTTAATTTTCCACGTTTTTCAGGGTTTCTCGGCATATTCTGGGTCCTAAAGTGTGATTTTCTCATTTTTGAAGTTTTTCAAGTTTTTTCGAAATTCTGGGTCCTACAGTCATTTATTCTCATTTTCCACCTTTTTCAGGTTTTCTCGCCATATTCGGGGTCTTTCAGTGTGAATTTTTAGTTTTTTACTTTTTTCAGGTTTTCTTGCCATATTCTGGGTCATTCAGTGTGAGTTTTTAATTTTCCACGTTTTTCAGGTTTTTTCGTCATATTCTGGGTACTACAGTGTGATTTTTCTCATTTTCTCGTTTTTCAGGTTTTCTTGCCATATTCCAGGTCCTTCAGGGTGAATTTTTAATTTTCCATGTTTTTCAGTATTTCTCGCCATATTCTGGGTAATACAGTGTGAATTTTTAATTTTCCACTTTTTTCATGGTTTCTCGCCATATTCTGTGTCCGACAGTGTGAATTTTTAATTTTCATGTTTTTCAGGGTTACTCAGCATATTCTAGGTCCTGCAGTGTGATTTTCTCATTTTCGACGTTTTTCAATTTTTTTCGCAATTCTGGGTCCTATAGTGTGATTTTCTCATTTTCCACCTTTTTCAGGTTTTCTCGACATATTCAGGGTCCTTCAGTGTGAGATTTAAATTTTTTACTTTTTTCAGTGTTTCTCGCCATATTCTGCATCCTACAGTGTGAATTTTAAATTTTTCACGTTTTTCAGGTTTTCTTGCCATGTTCTGTGTCCTACAGTATGAATTTTTAATTTTAAACCTTTTTAAGTTTTTTTCGTCATATTCTGGGTCCTTCAGTGTGATTTTCTCATTTTCCAACTTTTTCAGGTCTTCTCGGCATATTCTGAGTCCTACAGTGTGAATTTTAGATTTTCCACGTTTTTCAAGTTTTCTTGCCATATTCTGTTCCTAGAGTGTGAATTTTTAATTTTCCACTTTTTTCAGTGTTTCTCTCCCTATCCTGGGTTCTACTTTGTGAATATTTAATTTTCCATGTTTTTCAGGTTTTCTCGCCATATTCTGGGTCCTTCAGTGTGAGTTTTTAATTTTACTCGTTTTTCAGGTTTTCTCGCCATATTCAAGGTCATACAGTGTGATTTTCTCATTTCCACGTTTTTCTTATTTTCTTGCCATATTCCAGGTTCTTCAGTGTGAATTTTTAATTTTCCACGTTTTTCAAGGTTTCTTGCCATATTTGGTCCTTTAGAGTGAATTTTTAATTTTCAAGATTTTACAGAGTTTCTCAAAATATTCTGTGTCCTCCAGTGTGAATATTTAATTTTCTAGGTTTTACAGGTTTTCTCGCCATATTCTGGGTCCTTCAGTGTGAGATTTTAATTTTCCTCGTTTTTCAGTTTTGCTCGCTATATCCGGGTCCTTGAGTGTGAATTTTTATTTTTCCACATTTTTCAGGTTTCTTCGTCATAATCTGGTTCTACAGTGTGATTTTTTCATTTCCATGTTTTTCAGGTTTTCTCGCCATATTTGGGGTCCTTCAGTGTGAGTTTTTTAATTTTTAGTTTTTAAGGTTTTCTTGCCATATTCTGGGTACTACAGTGTGAATTTTAAATTTTCCACGTTTTTAAGTTATTTCGTCATATTCTGATTATTACAGTGTGATTTTCTCGTTTTTTTCCTTTTTCAGTGTTTTTCGCCATATTCAGGGTCCTATAGTGTGAATATTTAATTTTCAATGTTTTTCAGGTTTTCTCAGCATATTCTGGCTCCTGCAGTGTGATTTTCTCGTTTTCAACCTTTTTCAGGTTTTCTCACAATTCTGGGTCCTACATGTGATTTTCTCATTTTCCACCTTTTTCAGGTTATCTCGCCATAATCTAGGTCCTACAGTGTGAGTTTTTAATTTTCCTCGTTTTTTCAGGTTTTCTCGCCATATTCTGATTCCTTCAGTGTGAATTTTTAATTTTCCACGTTTTTCAGGTTTTTTCATCATATTCTGGGTCCTACAGTGTGATATTCTCGTTTCCAAGTTTTTCAGGATTTCTTGCCATATTCCAGGTCCTGCAGTGTGAATTTTTAATTTTCCACGTTTTTCAGTATTTCTCCCCATATTTTGGGTAATACAGTGTGAATTTTTAATTTTCCTCGTTTTTCAGGTTTTCTCGCCAAATTCCGGGTCCTTCAGTGTGAATTTTTAATTTTCCACGATTTTCAGGGATTCTCAGCATATTCTGGGTCCTGCAGTGTGATTTTCTCATTTTCCACCTTTTTCATGTTTTCTAGCCATATCCTCATCCATCAGTGTGAGTTTATAGTTATCTACTTTTTTCAGGGTTGCTGGCCGTATTCTGGGTAATACAGTGTGAATTTTTATTGTCCAATTTTTTTCAAGGTTTCTCGCCATAATGTGGGTCTGACAGTGTGAATTTTTAATTTTCACGTTTTTCACGGTTTCTTGGCATATTTTGGGTCCTGAAGAGTGATTTTCTCATTTTCCACGTTTTTAAAGTTTTTTCGTAATTCTGGGTCCTACAGTGTGATTTTCTCATTTTCCACCTTTTTCAGGTTTTCTCGCCATATTTGGGGTCCTTCGGTGTGAGTTTGTAATTTTCTACTTTTTTCAGGGTTTCTCGCCATATTCTGGGTCCTACAGCATGTATTTTTAATTTTCCACGTTTTTCAGGGTTACTCGGCATATTCTGGGTCCTACAGTGTGATTTTCTCATTTTTGATATTTTTCAAGTTTTTTGTTTTGCAATTCTGGTCCTACAGTGTGATTTTCTCATTTTCCACCTTTTTCAGGTTTTCTCGCCATATTCCGGGTCCTTCAGTGTGAGTTTTTAATTTTCTAATTCTTTCAGGGTTTCTTGCCATATTCTGGGTCCTACAGCGTGTATTTTTAATTTTCCACGTTTTTCAGGGTTACTCGGCCTATTCTGGGTCCTACAGTGTGATTTTCTCATTTTTGACATTTTTCAAGTTTTTTGTTTCACAATTCTGGATCCTACAGTGTGATTTTCTCATTTTCCACCTTTTTCAGGTTTTCTTGCCATTTTCGGGGTACTTCAGTGTGAGTTTTTAATATTCTACTTTTTACAGGGTTAATCGCCATATTCTGTGTCCTACAGTGTGATTTTTAAATTTTCCACGTTTCTCTGGGTTTCTCGCCATATTCTGGTCCTACAGTGTGAATTTTTAATTTTAAACGTTTTTAAGTTTTTTTTCGTCATGTTCTGTGTCCTACACTGTGAAATGCTCATTATCCAACTTTTTCAGGTTTTCTCAGCATATTCTGGGTCCTTCAGTGTGAATATTTAATTTTCCATGTTTTTCATGTTTTCTCTCCATATTCCGGGTCCTTCAGTTTGTGTTTTTAATTTTCCTCGTTTTTCAGGTTTTCTTGCCATATTCCCGGTCCTTCAGTGTGAATTTTTAATTTTCCTCGTTTTTCAGATTTTTTCGTCATATTCTTGGTCCTAGAGTGTGATTTTCTCATTTCCACGTTTTTCAGGATTTCTCCCCGTATTTGGGGTCCTTCAGTGTGAGTTTTTGATTTTCTACTTTTTCAGGGTTTCTCAATATATTCTGGTTCCTACAGCGTGTATTTTATTTTTCCACGTTTTTCAAGGGTTTCTCCGCATATTCTGGGTCCTACAGTGTGATTTTTTTTTTTTATTTTCGACGGTTTTCAAGTTTTTTCGCTATTCTGGGTCCTACAGTGTGATTTTCTCATTTTCCACCTTTTTTCAGGTTTTCTCGCCATATTCGGGGTCCTTCAGTGTGAGTTTCTAATTTCCTAGTTTTTCAAGTTTTTTCGTAATTCTAGGTCCTACAGTGTGGTTTTCTCATTTTCCACCTTTTTCAGGTTTTTTTCGCCATATTTGGGGTCCTTCAGTGTGAGCTTTTAATTTTCTACTTTTTTCAGGGTTTTTCGCCATATTCTGGGTCCTTCAGTTTGAATTTTTAATGTTCCTTGTTTTTCTGGTTTTCTTGCCATATTCCAGGTCCTTCAGTGTGAATTTTTACTTTTCCTCGTTTTTTAGTATTTCTTGCCATATTCTGGGA
>NW_028227906.1:25000-56517 GCF_978045245.1 Mus caroli | reverse complement strand
AGTGTGATTTTCTCCTTTTTTGACTTTTTCATGTTTTCTCACCATATTCCAGCTCCTACAGTGTGATTTTCTCATTTTTTGACTTTTTCACGGTTTCTCACCATATTGGAGGTTCTACAAGTGTGATTTTCATATTTTTCGACTTTTTCAGGGTTTACTCACCATATTCCAGCTTCTACAGTGTGTTTTTCTCATTTTTTGACTTTTTCACGGTTTCTCATCATATTCTAAATCCTACAGTGTGATTTTCTCATTTTGGAATTTTTCAGGGTTTCTCACCATATTGCAGGTACTACAAGTTTGATTTTCTTATTTTTCGACTGTTTCAGTGTTTCTCACCATATTGCAGGTCCAACTGTGTGATTTTCTCATTTGAGACTTTTTCAATGTTTCTCACCATATTCCAGCTACTACAGTCTGATTTTCTCATTTTTGACTTTTTCAGGGTTTCTCATCATATTCCAAGTCCTAGAGTGTGATTTTTCCAATTTTTCGCCTTTTTCAGAGTTTCTCACCATATTCCAGGTTCCACAGTGTGATTTTCTCATTTTTTGACTTTTTCAGGATTGCTCACCATATTCCATCTTCTACATTGTGATTTTTTCATTTTTCAACTTTTTCAGGGTTTCTCATCTTATTCCAAGTCCTACAGTGAAATTTTCTCATTTTTTGACTTTTTCAGGGTGTCTCATCTTATTCCAAGTCCTACAGTGTGATTTTCTCATTTTTCGACTTTTTCAGGGTTTCTCACCATATTGCAGGTCCTACACGTGTGAATTTCTTATTTTTGGACTTTTTCAGGGTTCTCACCATATTCCAGGTACTACAGTGTGATTTTCTCATTTTTAAGACTTTTTCAGGGTCTCTCACCATATTGCATGTCCTGAAAGTGTGTATATCTTATTTTTCTACTTTTTAACGTTTTCTCTCCATATTCCATCTCCTACCGTGTACTTTTGTCATTTTTTGTCTTTTTCACGGTTTCTCATTTTATTCCAAGTCCTACAGTGTGATTTTCTCATTTTTTTGACTTTTTCAGGGTTTCTCACCATATTGCAGGTCCTACAAGTGTGAATTTCTTACCTTTCGACATTTTCAGAGTTTCTCACCATATTCCAGGTCCTACAGTGTGATTTTCTCATTTTAAGACTTTTTCAGTATTTCTCACCATATTCCAGGTACTACTGTGTGATTTTCTCATTTTTCGACTTTTTCAGGGTTTCTCACCATATTCCAGGTACTACTGCGTGATTTTCTCATGTTTTCTACTTTTTTCAGAGTTTCTCACCATATTCCAGCTACTACAGACTGATTTTCTCATTTTTGACTTTTTCAGGGTTTCTCATCATATTCCAAGTCCTAGAGTGTGATTTTTCCAATTTTTCGCCTTTTTCAGAGTTTTCTCACCATATTCCAGGTTCCACAGTGTGATTTTCTCATTTTTTGACTTTTTCAGGATTGCTCACCATATTCCATCTTCTACATTGTGATTTTTTCATTTTTCAACTTTTTCAGGTTTCTCATCTTATTCCAAGTCCTACAGTGAAATTTTCTCATTTTTTGACTTTTTCAGGGTGTCTCATCTTATTCCAAGTCCTACAGTGTGATTTTCTCATTTTTCGACTTTTTCAGGGTTTCTCACCATATTGCAGGTCCTACACGTGTGAATTTCTTATTTTTGGACTTTTTCAGGGTTTCTCACCATATTCCAGGTACTACAGTGTGATTTTCTCATTTTAAGACTTTTTCAGGGTCTCTCACAATATTGCATGTCCTAAAGTGTGTATATCTTATTTTTCTACTTTTTAACGTTTTCTCTCCATATTCCATCTCCTACCGTGTACTTTTGTCATTTTTTGTCTTTTTCATTTTTTCTCATTTTATTCCAAGTCCTACAGTGTGATTTTCTCATTTTTGACTTTTTCAGGGTTTCTCACCATATTGCAGGTCCTACAAGTGTAAATTTCTTATTTTATGACATTTTCAGAGTTTCTCACCATATTCCAGGTCCTACAGTGTGATTTTCTCATTTTTAAGACTTTTTCAGTGTTTCTCACCATATTCCAGGTACTACTGCGTGATTTTCTCATTTTTCGACTTTTTCAGGGTTTCTCACCATATTCCAGGTACTACTGCGTGATTTTCTCATGTTTTCGACTTTTTCAGAGTTTCTCACCATATTCCAGGTCCTACTGTGTGATTTTCTCATTTTAATATTTTTTTAGTGTTTCTCACCATATTCCAGGTACTACAGTGTGATTTTCTCATTTTTTTACTTTTTCAGGGTTTCTCATCCCATTCCAAGTCCTAGAGTGTGATTTTTGCTTTTTTTCGAATTTTTCAGGGTTTCTCAACATATTCCAGGTCCTACAGTTTGTTATTCTCATTTTCGTCTTTTTCAGAGTTTCTCACTAGCTTCCAGGTCTTACTGCGTGATTTTCTCATTTCTGACTTCTTTCAGGGTTTCTCACCATATTCTGGGTCCTACTGCATGAATTTCTCATGTTTGACTTTTTCAGGGTTTCTCACCATATTCCAAGTCCTAGAGTGTGATATTCTCATTTTTTGACTTTTTCAGTGTTTCTCACCATATTCCAGGTCCTACAGTGTGATTTTCTCTTTTTTTAAATTTTTCGGGGTTTCTTACCTTATTCCAGGTTCTACATTGTCATTTTCTCATTTTTTGAATATTTCAGGTTTTCTCAACATATTCCAGGTCCTACACTGTCATTTTCTAATTTGCGACTTTTTCAGAGTTTCTCACTATATTCCATGTACTACAGTGTGATTTTTCTCATTTTTTGTCTTTCTCAGGGTTTCTCACCATATTCCAAGTCCTACAGGGTGATTTTCTCATTTTTTTACTTTTTCAGAGTTTCTCACCATATTCCAAGTCCTACAGTGTGATTTCTCATTTTTGGACTTTTTCAGGTTTCTCATCCTATTCCAAGTCCTAGAGTGTGATTTTCTCCTTTTTTGACTTTTTCATGTTTTCTCACCATATTCCAGCTCCTACAGTGTGATTTTCTCATTTTTTGACTTTTTCACGGTTTCTCACCATATTGGAGGTTCTACAAGTGTGATTTTCATATTTTTCGACTTTTTCAGGGTTTACTCACCATATTCCAGCTTCTACAGTGTGTTTTTCTCATTTTTGACTTTTTTCACGGTTTCTCATCATATTCTAAATCCTACAGTGTGATTTTCTCATTTTTGGAATTTTTCAGGGTTTCTCACCATATTGCAGGTACTACAAGTTTGATTTTCTTATTTTTCGACTGTTTCAGTGTTTCTCACCATATTGCAGGTCCAACTGTGTGATTTTCTCATTTTGAGACTTTTTCAATGTTTCTCACCATATTCCAGCTACTACAGTCTGATTTTCTCATTTTTGACTTTTCAGGGTTTCTCATCATATTCCAAGTCCTAGAGTGTGATTTTTCCAATTTTTCGCCTTTTTCAGAGTTTCTCACCATATTCCAGGTTCCACAGTGTGATTTTCTCATTTTTGACTTTTTCAGGATTGCTCACCATATTCCATCTTCTACATTGTGATTTTTTTCATTTTTCAACTTTTTCAGGGTTTCTCATCTTATTCCAAGTCCTACAGTGAAATTTTCTCATTTTTTGACTTTTTCAGGGTGTCTCATCTTATTCCAAGTCCTACAGTGTGATTTTCTCATTTTTCGACTTTTCAGGGTTTCTCACCATATTGCAGGTCCTACACGTGTGAATTTCTTATTTTTGGACTTTTTCAGGGTTTCTCACCATATTCCAGGTACTACAGTGTGATTTTCTCATTTTAAGACTTTTTCAGGGTCTCTCACAATATTGCATGTCCTGAAAGTGTGTATATCTTATTTTTCTACTTTTTAACGTATCTCTCCATATTCCATCTCCTACGGTGTACTTTTGTCATTTTTTGTCTTTTTCACGGTTTCTCATTTTATTCCAAGTCCTACAGTGTGATTTTCTCATTTTTTGACTTTTTCAGGGTTTCTCACCATATTGCAGGTCCTACAAGTGTGAATTTCTTACCTTTCGACATTTTCAGAGTTTCTCACCATATTCCAGGTCCTACAGTGTAATTTTCTCATTTTAAGACTTTTCAGTATTTCTCACCATATTCCAGGTACTACTGTGTGATTTTCTCATTTTTCGACTTTTTCAGGGTTTCTCACCATATTCCAGGTACTACTGCGTGATTTTCTCATGTTTTCTACTTTTTCAGAGTTTCTCACCATATTCCAGGTCCTACTGTGTGATTTTCTCATTTTCCGACTTCTTTCAGGGTTTCTCACCATATTCTGGGTCCTACTGCATGAATTTCTCATGTTTGACTTTTTCAGGTTTCTCACCATATTCCAAGTCCTACAAGGGTGATTTTCTCATTTTTTGACTTTTTCAGAGTTTCTCACCATATTCCAAGTCCTACAGGTGTGATTTTCTCATTTTTGGACTTTTTCAGGTTTTCTCATCATATTCCAAGTCCTAGAGTGTGATTTTCTCCTTTTTTGACTTTTTCATGTTTTCTCACCATATTCCAGGTCCTACAGTGTGATTTTTCTCTTTTTTTGACTTTTCAGGGTTTCTCACCATATTCCAGCTCCTACAGTGTGATTTTCTCATTTTTAGATTTTTTTCAGGTTTTCTCATCATATTCCAAGTCCTACAGTGTGATTTTCTCATTTTTTGACTTTTTCAGAATTTCTCACCCTATTGCAGGTCCTACAGTATGATTTTCTCATTTTTTGACTTTTTCAGGTTTTCTCACCATATTGCAGGTACTACAAGTTTGATTTTCTTATTTTTCGACTGTTTCAGGGTTTCTCACCATATTCCAAGTCCTACTGTGTGATTTTCTCATTTTTAGACTTTTTTCAGTGTTTTCTCACAATATTCTAGGTACTACAGTGTGATTTTCTCATTTTTTTACTTTTTCAGGTTTTCTCATCAAATTCCAAATCCTACAGTGTGATTTTCTCTTTTTCCAACTTTTAAAGTGTTTCTTACCATATTCCATGTCCTACTCTGTAATTTTCTCATTTTTTGACTTTTTCAGGGTTTCTCACCATATTGGAGGTCCTACTTGTGTGATTTTCTTATTCGACTTTTTCAGGTTTTCTCACCACATTCCAACTCCTACAGTATATTTTTCTCATTTTTGACTTTTTCATGGTTTCTCATCATATTCCAAATCCTATAGTGTGATTTTTTCATTTATCGACTTTTTCAGGGTTTCTCTCCATATTGCAGGTACTTCAGTTTGATTTTCTTATATTTCGACTGTTTCACGGTTTCTCACCATATTTCAGGTCCTACTGTGTGATTTTCTCATTTTTTGAATTTTTCAGGGTTTCTCACCATATTCCAAGTCCTAGAGTGTGATATTCTCATTTTTTGACTTTTTCAGTGTTTCTCACCATATTCCAGGTCCTACAGTGTGATTTTCTCTTTTTTTAAATTTTTCGGGGTTTCTTACCTTATTCCAGGTTCTACATTGTCATTTTCTCATTTTTGGAATATTTCAGGTTTTCTCAACATATTCCAGGTCCTACACTGTCATTTTCTAATTTGCGACTTTTTCAGAGTTTCTCACCATATTCCATGTACTACAGTGTGATTTTTCTCATTTTTTTGACTTTTTCAGGGTTTCTCACCATATTCCAAGTCCTAGAGGGTGATTTTCTCATTTTTTGACTTTTTCAGAGTTTCTCACCATATTCCAAGTCCTACAGTGTGATTTTCTCATTTTTGGACTTTTTCAGGTTTTCTCATCCTATTCCAAGTCCTAGAGTGTGATTTTCTTCTTTTTTGACTTTTTCATGTTTTCTCACCATATTCCAGGTCCTACAGTGTGATTTTTCTCCTTTTTTGACTTTTCAGGGTTTCTCACCATATTCCAGCTCCTACAGTGTGATTTTCTCATTTTTAGATTTTTTCAGGTTTTCTCATCATATTCCAAGTCCTACAGTGTGATTTTCTCATTTTTTGACTTTTTCAGAATGTCTCACCCTATTGCAGGTCCTACCGTATGATTTTCTCATTTTTCGACTTTTTTCAGGTTTTCTCACCATATTGCAGGTACTACAAGTTTGATTTTCTTATTTTTCGACTGTTTCAGGGTTTCTCACCATATTCCAAGTCCTACTGTGTGATTTTCTCATTTTTAGACTTTTTCAGTGTTTTCTCACAATATTCCAGGTACTACAGTGTGATTTTCTCATTTTTTTACTTTTTCAGGTTTTCTCATCAAATTCCAAATCCTACAGTGTGATTTTCTCTTTTTCCAACTTTTAAAGGGTTTCTTACCATATTCCATGTCCTACTCTGTAATTTTCTCATTTTTTGACTTTTTCAGGGTTTCTCACCATATTGGAGGTCCTACTTGTGTGATTTTCTTATTCTTCGACTTTTTCAGGTTTTCTCACCACATTCCAACTCCTACAGTATATTTTCTCATTTTGACTTTTTCATGGTTTCTCATCATATTCAAATCCTATAGTGTGATTTTTTCATTTATCGACTTTTTCAGGGTTTCTCTCCATATTGCAGGTACTTCAAGTTTGATTTTCTTATATTTCGACTGTTTCACGGTTTCTCACCATATTTCAGGTCCTACTGTGTGATTTTCTCATTTTTTGAATTTTTCAGTGTTTCTCACCATATTCCAGGTCCTACAGTGTGTTTTTCTCATTTTTCGACTTTTTCATGGTTTCTCACCATATTGGAGGTCCTACAATTGTGATTTTCTAATTTTTTAACCTTTTCAGGGTTTCTCTTCATATTCCAGCTCCTACAGTGTATTTTTCTCATTTTTTTACTTTTTCACTGTTTCTCATCATATTCGAAGTCCTACAGTGTGATTTTCTCATTTTTCGACTTTTTCAGGGTTTCTCACCATATTTCAGGTACTACAAGTTTATCTTATTTTTAGACTTTTTCAGTGTTTCTCACCATATTCCAGGTACTACAGTGTGATTTTCTCATTTTTCGACTTTTTCAGGGTTTCTCACCATATTCCAAGTCCTACAGTGTGATTTTCTCATTTTTTGACTTTTTCTGGGTTTCTCATCATATTCCAAGTCCTAGAGTGTGATATTCTCATTTTTCGAATTTTTCAGTGTTTCTCACCATATTGCATGTACTGCAAGTTTTATTTTCTTATTTTTGGACTGTTTCAGGGCTTCTCACCATATTCCAGGTCCGACTGTGTGATTTTCTCATTTTAATACTTTTTTAGTGTTTCTCATCATTATACCAGGTACTACAGTGTGATATTCTCATTTTTTGAATTTTTCAGGGTTTCTCATCATATTCCAAGTCCTAGAGTGTGATTTTCGCATTTTTCGAATTTTCAGGGATTCTCAGCATATTCCAGTTCCTACAGTTTGATTTTCTAATTTTTAACTTTTTCAGATTTCTCACCATATCCCAAGTCCTACAGTGTGATTTTCTCATTTTAAGACTTTTTCAGGGTCTCTCACCATATTGCAAGTCCTACAAGTGTGTATTTCTTTTTTTTTTTTTTTCTTTGACTTTTTCAGGACTTCTCACCATATTCCAGCTCCTACAGTGTCATTTTCTCATTTTTCGACATTTTCAGGGTTTCTTACCGTATTCCAGGTCTTACAGTGTGATTTTCTCATTTTAAGACTTTTTCTGTGTTTCTCATCATATTCTGGGGTCCTAGTGCATGATTTTCTCATTTTTCGACTTTTTCAGGGTTTCTCACCATATTGCAGGTCCTACATGTGTGAATTTCTTATTTTTGCACTTTTTCAGGGTTTCTCACCATATTCCAGCTCCTACAGTTTGTTTTTGTCTTTTTTTGTCTTTTTCACGGTTTCTCATCTTATTCCAAGTCCTATATTCTGATTTTTCTCATTTTTTGCCTTTTCCAGTGTTTCTCACCATATGCAGGTACTACAAGTTTGATTTTCTTATTTTGATCTTTCAGGGTTTCTCACCATATTCCAGGTCTTACTGTTTGATTTTCTCATTTTTAGACTTTTTCAGGGTTTCTCACCATATTCCAGGTACTACAGTGTGATTTTCTCATTTTTGACTTTTTCAGGGTTTCTCATCATATTCCAAGTTCTAGAGTGTGATTTTCTCTTTTATCGACTTTTTCAGAGTTTCTCACCTTATTCCAGGTCCTACAGTGTGATTTTCTCATTTTAAGATTTTTCAGGGTTTCTCAACATATTCTAGGGTCCTACAGTGTGATTTTCTCATTTTTTGACTTTTTCAGGGGTTTCTCACCATATTGGAGGTTCTACAAGTGTGATTTCCTTAATTTTTCGACTTTTTTCAGGGTTTACTCACCATATTCCAGCTTCTACAGTGTATTTTTCTCATTTTTGACTTTTCACGGTTTCTCATCATATTCTAAATCCTACAGTGTGATTTTCTCATTTTTGGAATTTTCAGGGTTTCTCACCATATTGCAGGTACTACAAGTTTGATTTTCTTATTTTCGACTGTTTCAGTGTTTCTCACAATATTGCAGGTTTAACTGTGTGATTTTCTCATTTTGAGACTTTTTCAATGTTTCTCACCATATTCCAGCTACTACAGACTGATTTTCTCATTTTTGACTTTTTCAGGGTTTCTCATCATATTCCAAGTCCTAGAGTGTGATTTTTCCAATTTTTCGCCTTTTTCAGAGTTTCTCACCATATTCCAGGTTCCACAGTGTGATTTTCTCATTTTTTGACTTTTTCAGGATTGCTCACCATATTCCATCTTCTACATTGTGAATTTTTTCATTTTTCAACTTTTTCAGGGTTTCTCATCTTATTCCAAGTCCTACAGTGAAATTTTCTCATTTTTGACTTTTTCAGGGTGTCTCATCTTATTCCAAGTCCTAAAGTGTGATTTTCTCATTTTTCGACTTTTTCAGGGTTTCTCACCATATTGCAGGTCCTACACGTGTGAATTTCTTATTTTTGGACTTTTTCAGGGTTCTCACCATATTCCAGGTACTACAGTGTGATTTTTCTCATTTTAAGACTATTTCAGGGTCTCTCACCATATTGCCTGTCCTACAAGTGTGTATATCTTATTTTCTAATTTTTAACGGTTTCTCTCCATATTCCATCTCCTACCGTGTACTTTTGTCATTTTTTGTCTTTTTCACGGTTTTCTCCTTTTATTCCAAGTCCTACAGGGTGATTTTCTCATTTTTTTGACTTTTTCAGGGTTTCTCACCATATTGCAGGTCCTACAAGTGTGAATTTCTTACCTTTCGACATTTTCAGAGTTTCTCACCATATTCCAGGTCCTACAGTGTGATTTTCTCATTTTAAGACTTTTTTCAGTATTTCTCACCATATTCCAGGTACTACTGTGTGATTTTCTCATTTTCGACTTTTTCAGGGTTTCTCACCATATTCCAGGTACTACTGCGTGATTTTCTCATGTTTTCTACTTTTCAGAGTTTCTCACCATATTCCAGGTCCTACTGCATGATTTTCTCATTTTCCGACTTCTTTCAGGGTTTCTCACCATATTCTGGGTCCTACTGCATGAATTTCTCATGTTTTGACTTTTTCAGGGTTTCTCACCATATTCCAAGTCCTAGAGTGTGATATTCTCATTTTTTGACTTTTTCATGTTTTCTCACCATATTCCAGGTCCTACAGTGTGATTTTCTCTTTTTTTGACTTTTCAGGGTTTCTCACCATATTCCAGCTCCTACAGTGTGATTTTCTCATTTTTTAGATTTTTTTCAGGTTTTCTCATCATATTCCAAGTCCTACAGTGTGATTTTCTCATTTTTGACTTTTTCAGAATTTCTCACCCTATTGCAGGTCCTACAGTATGATTTTCTCATTTTTCGACTTTTTCAGGTTTTCTCACCATATTGCAGGTACTACAAGTTTGATTTTCTTATTTTTCGACTGTTTCAGGGTTTCTCACCATATTCCAAGTCCTACTGTGTGATTTTCTCATTTTTAGACTTTTCAGTGTTTTCTCACAATATTCCAGGTACTACAGTGTGATTTTCTCATTTTTTTTACTTTTTCAGGTTTTCTCATCAAATTCCAAATCCTACAGTGTGATTTTCTCTTTTTCCAACTTTAAAGGGTTTCTTACCATATTCCATGTCCTACTCTGTAATTTTCTCTATTTTTTGCCTTTTTCAGGGTTTCTCACCATATTGGAGGTCCTACTTGTGTGATTTTCTTATTCTTCGACTTTTTCAGGTTTTCTCACCACATTCCAACTCCTACAGTATATTTTTCTCATTTTTGACTTTTTCATGGTTTCTCATCATATTCCAAATCCTATAGTGTGATTTTTTCATTTATCGACCTTTTCAGGGATCTCTCCATATTGCAGGTACTTCAAGTTTGATTTTCTTATATTTCGACTGTTTCACGGTTTCTCACCATATTTCAGGTCCTACTGTGTGATTTTCTCATTTTTTGAATTTTTCAGTGTTTCTCACCATATTCCAGGTCCTACAGTGTGTTTTTCTCATTTTTCGACTTTTTCATGGTTTCTCACCATATTGGAGGTCCTACAATTGTGATTTCTAATTTTTTAACCTTTTCAGGGTTTCTCTTCATATTCCAGCTCCCTACAGTGTATTTTTCTCATTTTTTTTTACTTTTTCACGGTTTCTCATCATATTCGAAGTCCTACAGTGTGATTTTCTCATTTTTCGACTTTTTCAGGGTTTCTCACCATATTTCAGGTACTACAAGTTTATCTTATTTTTAGACTTTTCAGTGTTTCTCACCATATTCCAGGTACTACAGTGTGATTTTCTCATTTTTCGACTTTTCAGGGTTTCTCACCATATTCCAAGTCCTACAGTGTGATTTTCTCATTTTTTGACTTTTTCTGGGTTTCTCATCATATTCCAAGTCCTAGAGTGTTGATATTCTCATTTTCGAATTTTTCAGTGTTTCTCACCATATTGCATGTACTGCAAGTTTTATTTTCTTATTTTTGGACTGTTTCAGGGCTTCTCACCATATTCCAGGTCCGACTGTGTGATTTTCTCATTTTAATACTTTTTTAGTGTTTCTCATCATATACCAGGTACTACAGTGTGATATTCTCATTTTTTGAATTTTTCAGGGTTTCTCATCATATTCCAAGTCTAGAGTGTGATTTTCGCATTTTTCGAATTTTTCAGGGATTCTCAGCATATTCCAGTTCCTACAGTTTGATTTTCTAATTTTTAACTTTTTCAGGGTTTCTCACCATATCCCAAGTCCTACAGTGTGATTTTCTCATTTTAAGACTTTTTCAGGGTCTCTCACCATATTGCAAGTCCTACAAGTGTGTATTTCTTTTTTTTTTTTTTTGACTTTTTCAGGACTTCTCACCATATTCCAGCTCCTACAGTGTCATTTTCTCATTTTTCGACATTTTCAGGGTTTCTTACCATATTCCAGGTCTTACAGTGTGATTTTCTCATTTTAAGACTTTTTCTGTGTTTCTCATCATATTCTGGGTCCTAGTGCATGATTTCTCATTTTTCGACTTTTTCAGGGTTTCTCACCATATTGCAGGTCCTACATGTGTGAATTTCTTATTTTTGCACTTTTTCAGGGTTTCTCACCATATCCAGCTCCTACAGTGTGTTTTTGTCTTTTTTTGTCTTTTTCTAGGTTTCTCATCTTATTCAAGTCCTATATTCTGATTTTCTCATTTTTTGCCTTTTCCAGTGTTTCTCACCATATTGCAGGTACTACAAGTTTGATTTTCTTATTTTTGATCTTTCAGGGTTTCTCACCATATTCCAGGTCTTACTGTTTGATTTTCTCATTTTTAGACTTTTTCAGGGTTTCTCACCATATTCCAGGTACTACAGTGTGATTTTCTCATTTTTTGACTTTTTCAGGGTTTCTCATCATATTCCAAGTTCTAGAGTGTGATTTTCTCTTTTTTCGACTTTTTCAGAGTTTCTCACCTTATTCCAGGTCCTACAGTGTGATTTTCTCATTTTAAGATTTTTCAGGGTTTCTCAACATATTCCAACTCCTTCAGTGTATTTTTCTCATTTTTTGACTTTTTTAGGGTTTCTCATCTTATTCCAAGTCCTACAGTGTGATTTTCTCATTTTAAGACTTTTTCAGGGTTTTTCAACATATTCCAGGTCCTACAGTGTGATTTTCTCATTTTTTGACTTTTTCAGGGTTTCTCACAATATTGGAGGTTCTACAAGTGTGATTTCCTTATTTTTCGACTTTTTCAGGGTTTACTCACCATATTCCAGCTTCTACAGTGTATTTTTCTCATTTTTTGACTTTTTCACGGTTTCTCATCATATTCTAAATCCTACAGTGTGATTTTCTCATTTTTGGAATTTTTCAGGGTTTCTCACCATATTGCAGGTACTACAAGTTTGATTTTCTTATTTTTCGACTGTTTCAGTGTTTCTCACAATATTGCAGGTTTAACTCTGTGTGATTTTCTCATTTGAGACTTTTTCAATGTTTCTCACCATATTCCAGCTACTACAGACTGATTTTCTCATTTTTGACTTTTTCAGGGTTTCTCATCATATTCCAAGTCCTAGAGTGTGATTTTTCCAATTTTTCGCCTTTTTCAGAGTTTCTCACCATATTCCAGGTTCCACAGTGTGATTTTCTCATTTTTTGACTTTTTCAGGATTGCTCACCATATTCCATCTTCTACATTGTGATTTTTTCATTTTTCAACTTTTTCAGGGTTTCTCATCTTATTCCAAGTCCTACAGTGAAATTTTCTCATTTTTTGACTTTTTCAGGGTGTCTCATCTTATTCCAAGTCCTACAGTGTGATTTTCTCATTTTTCGACTTTTTCAGGGTTTCTCACCATATTGCAGGTCCTACACGTGTGAATTTCTTATTTTTGGACTTTTTCAGGGTTTCTCACCATATTCCAGGTACTACAGTGTGATTTTTCTCATTTTAAGACTATTTCAGGGTCTCTCCCATATTGCCTGTCCTACAAGTGTGTATATCTTATTTTTCTAATTTTTAACGGTTTCTCTCCATATTCCATCTCCTACCGTGTACTTTTGTCATTTTTTGTCTTTTTCACGGTTTCTCATTTTATTCCAAGTCCTACAGGGTGATTTTCTCATTTTTTGACTTTTTCAGGGTTTCTCACCATATTGCAGGTCCTACAAGTGTGAATTTCTTATTTTTCGACATTTTCAGTTTCTCACCATATTCCAGGTCCTAGAGTGTGATTTTCTCATTTTAAGACTTTTTCAGGATTGCTCACCATATTCCATCTTCTACATTGTGATTTTCTCATTTTTCAACTTTTTCAGGGTTTCTCATCTTATTCCAAGTCCTACAGTGAAATTTTCTCATTTTTTGACTTTTTCAGGGTGTTTCATCTTATTCCAAGTCCTACAGTGTGATTTTCTCATTTTTCGACTTTTTCAGGGTTTCTCGCCATATTGCAGGTCCTACAAGTGTGAATTTCTTATTTTTGGACTTTTTCAGGGTTTCTCACCATATTCCAGCTCCTACAGTGTGTTTTTGTCATTTTTTGGTCTTTTTCACGGTTTCTCATCTTATTCCAAGTCCTATATTGTGATTTTCTCATTTTTTGCCTTTTGAAGGGTTTCTCACCATATTGCAGGTACTACAAGTTTGATTTTCTTATTTTTGATCTTTCAGGGTTTCTCACCATATTCCAGGTCTTACTGTTTGATTTTCTCATTTTTAGACTTTTTCAGGGTTTCTCACCATATTCCAGGTACTGCAGTGTGATTTTCTCATTTTTTGACTTTTTCAGGGTTTCTCATCATATTCCAAGTCCTAGAGTGTGATTTTCTCTTTTTAGAATTTTCAGAGTTTCTCACCATATTCCAGGTCCTACAGTGTGATTTTCTCATTTTAAGACTTTTTCAGGGTTTCTCAACATATTCCAACTCCTTCAGTGTATTTTTCTCATTTTTCGACTTTTTTAGGGTTTCTCATCTTATTCCAAGTCCTACAGTGTGATTTTCTCATTTTAAGACTTTTTCAGGGTTTCTCACCATATTCCAGGTACTACAGTGTGATTTTCTCATTTTTTTACTTTTTCAGGGTTTCTCATCACATTCCAAGTCCTAGAGTGTGATTTTTGCTTTTTTTCGAATTTTTCAGGGTTTCTCAACATATTCCAGGTCCTACAGTTTGTTATTCTCATTTTTCCTCTTTTTCAGGGTTTCTCACTAGCTTCCAGGTCCTACTGCGTGATTTTCTCATTTTCCGACTTCTTTCAGGGTTTCTCACCATATTCTGGGTCCTACTGCATGAATTTCTCATGTTTTGACTTTTTCAGGTTTCTCACCATATTCCAAGTCCTAGAGTGTGATATTCTTATTTTTTGACTTTTTCAGTGTTTCTCACCATATTCCAGGTCCTACAGTGTGATTTTCTCTTTTTTTAAATTTTTCGGGGTTTCTTACCTTATTCCAGGTTCTACATTGTCATTTTATCATTTTTTAATATTTCAGGTTTTCTCAACATATTCCAGGTCCTACACTGTCATTTTCTTATTTGCGACTTTTTCAGAGTTTCTCACCATATTCCATGTACTACAGTGTGATTTTTCTCATTTGTTGACTTTTTCAGGGTTTCTCACCATATTCCAAGTCCTACAGGGTGATTTTCTCATTTTTTGACTTTTTCAGAGTTTCTCACCATATTCCAAGTCCTAGAGTGTGATATTCTCATTTTTCGACTTTTTCAGTGTTTCTCACCATATTGCATGTACTACAAGTTTTATTTTCTTATTTTTGGACTTTTTCAGGTTTCTCACCATATTCCAGGTCCTACTGTGTGATTTTCTCATTTTAATACTCTTTTAGTGTTTCTCACCATATACCAGGTACTACAGTGTGATTTTCTCATTTTTTGAATTTTTCAGGGTTTCTCATCATATTCAAAGTCCTAGAGTGTGATTTTCGCATTTTTCGAATTTTTCAGGGATTCTCAGCATATTCCAGTTCCTACAGTTTGATTTTCTAATTTTTCGACTTTTTCAGGGTTTCTCACCATATCCCAAGTCCTACAGTGTGATTTTCTCATTTTAAGACTTTTTCAGGGTCTCTCACCATATTGCAAGTCCTACAAGTGTGTATTTCTTTTTTTTTTTTTTTTGACTTTCATGACTTCTCACCATATTCCAGCTCCTACAGTGTCATTTTCTCATTTTTCGACATTTTCAGAGTTTCTTACCATATTCCAGGTCCTACAGTGTGATTTTCTCATTTTAAGACTTTTTCTGTGTTTCTCATCATATTCTGGGTCCTAGTGCATTATTTTCTCATTTTTCGACTTTTTCAGGGTTTCTCACCATATTCCAAGTCCTAAAGTGTGATTTTCTCATTTTTTGACTTTTTCAGGGTTTCTCATCATATTCCAAGTCCTAGAGTGTGATATTCTCATTTTTCGACTTTTTCAGGGTTTGTCACCATATTGCATGTACTACAAGTTTGATTTTCTTATTTTTCAACTCTTTCAAGGTTTCTCACCACTTTCCAGGTCCTACTGGGTGATTTTCTCATTTTAAACTTTTTTAGTGTTTCTCAAAATATTTCAGGTACTACAGTGTGATTTTTTTATTTTTTGACTTTTTCACGGTTTCTCATCATATTCCAAGTCCTACAGTGTGATTTTCTCATTTTTCGACTTTTTCAGTGTTTCTGACCATATTCCAAGTCCTACAGTGTGATTTTCTCATTTTTTGACTTTTTCAGGGTTTCTCAACATATTCCAAGTCCTAGAGTGTGATTTTTGCTTTTTTCGAATTTTTCAGGGTTTCTCAACATATTCCAGATCCTACAGATTGATTTTCTCATTTTTCGACTTTTTCAGGGTTTCTCACCAGCTTCCAGGTCCTACTGCGTGATTTTCTTATTTTTTGACTTTTTTTCAGGGTTTCTCACCATATTCTGGGTCCTACTGCATGATTTTCTCATTTTTGACATTTTCAAGGTTTCTCACCATATTCCAAGTCCTAGAGTGTGATATTCTCATTTTAAGACTTTTTCAGTGTTTCTCACCATATTCCAGGTACTACTGCATGATTTTCTCATTTTTCGACTTTTTCAGGGTTTCTCACCATATTCCAAGTCCTACAGTGTGATTTTTCATTTTTTGACTTTTTCAGGGTTACTCATTTATTCCAAGCCACACCCATCTTTAAATTTTTAGAAGAAAATGTGAGGCTGTGTTTATATACATCATATGCAGATCGTTAGAGGGATTTAGATTCTCCAGAATCTGACACCCTCTTCTGGAGTGTCTAAAGATAGCTACAGTGTACTTATATCTAATAAATAAATAAATAAATAAATAAATAAATAAATAAATAAATAAATAAATATATAAATAAACATTATTTAAAAAGGATAAGAAAGAAAGAAAGACCAGGCAGGCCTGCCATCCTTATCTCTGTCTGTCTGTCTGTCTGTCTGTCTGATACCCTGGAACTGGAGAAGGGCCACCATATAGTTGCTGGTAGTTGATCCCAGATTCTCTAGAAGAGGAGACAATGCTGTTAATTGTTGAGCCCTTTCAGTGGCCCCACACATCTTTAAATTTTTGGAAGTAAATGTGAGTCTGTGTTTATGTACATCATATGCAGACCATAAGAGGGATTTAGATTCTCCAGAATCTGACACCCTCTTCTGGAGTGTCTGAAGACCGCTACAGTGTACTTATATTTAATAAATACATAAATAAATAAATAAACATTTTTAAAAAGGATAAGAAAGAAAAAAAACCAGGCAGGCCTGCCATCCTTATCTCTGTCTGTCTGTCTGTCTTTCTGTCTGATCCCCTAGAACTGGAGATGAGCCACCATATAGTTGCTGGTAGTTGATCCCAGGTTGTCTGCAAGAGGAGATAATGCTGTTAATTGTTGAGCCCTTACAGTGACCCCATGCATCTTTAAATTTTTGAAGTATATGTGAGGCTGTGTTTATGTATATCATATGCAGACCATAAGAGGGATTTAGATTCTCCAGAATCTGACACCCTCTTCTGGAGTGTCTGAAGACAGACACAGTGTACTTATATCTAATAAATACATAAATAAATAAATAAATAAATAAATAAATAAACATTTTTTATAAAGAATAAGAAATAAAGAAAGACCAGGCAGGCCTGCCATCCTTATCTCTGTCTGTCTGTCTGTCTGTCTTTCTGATCCACTGGAACTGGAGATGGGCCACCATATAGTTGCTGGTAGTTGATCCCAGGTTCTCTGGAAGATGAGACAATGCTGTTAATTGTTGAGCCCTCTCAGTGGCCCCACACATCTTTAAATTTTTAAAAGTATACGTGAGTCTGTGTTTATGTACATCATATGCAGGCCATAAGAGGGATTTAGATTCTCCAGAATCTGACACCCTCTTCTGGAGTGTCTGAAGACAGCTACAGTGTACTTATATCTAATAAATACATAAATAAATAAATAAATAAGTAAACATTTTTTCAAAAGGATAAGAAAGAAAGAAAGACCAGGCAGGCCTGCCATCCTTATCTCTGTCTGTCTGTCTGTCTGTCTGTCTGATCCCCTGGAACTGGAGATGGGCCACCATATAGTTGCTGGTAGTTGAGCCGAGGTTCTCTGGAAGAGGAGACAATGCTGTTCATTGTTGTGCCCTTTCAATGGCCCCACCCATCTTTAAATATTTAGAACTGTATGTTAGGCTGTGTTTATGTACATCATATGCAGATTATAAGAGGGATTTAGATTCTACAGAAACTGACACCATCTTCTGGAGTATCTAAAAACAGCTACAGTGTACTTATATCTAATAAATAAATAAATAAATAAATAAATAAATAAATAAACATTTTTTAAAAAGGATAAGAAAGAAAGAAAGACCAGGCAGGCCTGCCATCCATATCTCTGTCTGTGTGTCTGTCTGTCTGTCTGATCCCTGGGAACTGGAGATGAGCCACCATATAGTTGCTGGTAGTTTATCCCAGGTTCTTTGGAAGAGGAGATAATGCTGTTAATTGTTGAGCCCTTTTAGTGGCCCCACCCTTCATTAAATTTTTAGAAGTATATCTGAGGCTGTGTTTATGTACATCATATGCAGACCAGAAGATGGTTTTAGATTTTTCAGAATCTGACACCGTCTACTGGAGTGTCTGAAGACAGCTACAGTCTACTTATATCTAATAAATACATAAATAAATAAATTAAAAAATAAATAAACATTTTTTTATAAAGGATAAGTAAGAAAGAAAGAAAAATCAGGCAGGCCTGCAATCCTTATCTCTGTCTGTCTGTCTGTCTGTCTGAACCTCTGGACCTGGATATGGGACACCATATATTTGCTGTTAGTTTTTCCCAGGTTCTCTGGAAGAGGAGACAATGCTGTTAATTGTTGAGCCCTTTCAGTGGCCCCACCCATATTTAAATGTTTAGAAGTATATGTGAGGCTGTGTTTATGTACATCATATGCAGACCATAAGAGGGATTTAGATTCTCCAGAATCTGACACCCTTTTCTGGACTGTCTGAAGACAGCTACAGTGTACTTATGTCTAATAAATACATAAATAAATAAATAAATAAATAAATAAATAAATAAATAAATAAATAAACAAACATTTTTTAAACAGGATAAGTAAGAAAGAAAGACCTGGCAGGCCAGCCATCCTTATCTCTGTCTGTCTGTATGTCTGTCTGATACCCTGGAAATACAGATGGGCCACCATATAGTTGCTGGAAGTTGATCCCAGGTTCTCTGGAAGAGGAGACAATGATGTTAATTGTTGAGCCCTTTCAATGGTCCCACCCATCTTTAAATTTTTAGAATTGTATGTGAGGCTGTGTTTATGTACATCATATGCAGACCATAAGAGGGATTTAGATTCTCCAGTATCTGACACCCTCTTCTGGAGTGTCTGCAGACAGCTACAGTGTACTTATATCTAATAAATACATAAATAAATAAATAAATAAATAAATAAATAAATAAATAAACATTTTTAAAAAGGATAAGAAAAAAAGAAAGACCAGGCAGGCCTGCCATCCATATCTCTGTTTGTCTGTCTGTCTGTCTGTCTGTCTGATCCCTGGGAACTGGAGATGAGCCACCATATAGTTACTGGTAGTTGATCCCAGGTTCTCTGGAAGAGGACATAATGCTGTTAATTGTTGAGCCCTTTCAGTGGCCCCACCCTTCATTAAATTTTTGGAAGTATATCTGAGGCTGTGTTTATGTACATCATATGCAGACCATAAGATGGTTTTAGATTCTTCAGAATCTGACACCCTCTACTGGAGTGTCTGAAGACAGCTACAGTGTACTTATATCTAATAAATACAAAAATAAATAAATTAATAAATAAATAAACATTTTTTTAAAGGATAAGAAAAAAAGAAAGACCAGGCAGGCCTGCGATCCTTATCCCTGTCTGTCTGTCTGTCTGTCTGATACCCGGGAACTGGAGATGGGCTACCATATAGTTGCTGATAGTTGATCCCAGGTTCCCTGGAAGAGGAGACAATGCTGTTAATTGTTGAGCCCTTTCAGTGGCCTCAGCCACCTTTAAATTTTTAGAAGTATATGTGAGGCTGTGTTTATGTTCATCATATGCAGACCATAAGAGGGATTTAGATTCTCCAGAATCTGACACCCTCTTCTGGCGTGTCTGAAGACAGCTACAGTGTACTTATATCTAATAAATAAATAAATAAATAAATAAATAAATAAATAAATAAAGAAATAAAGAAATAAATAAATACATAAATCAATAAACATGTTTTAAAAGGATAAGAAAGAAAGAAAGAACAGGCAGGTGTGGCCTCCCTTCCCCCCAGCCTGGAACCTGCCTGCTCAAGGGTGGAGCTACCGACTCATTCGTCCTGCCACGCCCACTGCTGGAACCTGCCTCTGCTGCCTGGAGTCACACACGGGTTCGTCCTGCTACTGGACCCTGAGTTACTTGGCGGGAAATTGGGTTCCCTCCCCCTTCCTTTATAAACTGAGTGTCTGGAAATATTAAATTGAGCCTCGATCAGAACTTGTTGTCCTGGCTTCATTCTTTTCTTCCGCCCCGTCTAGTTTCCTCTCTTTGCAGGGAACTGCCATTCTCAGTGAACCGTTCGTGTTGTGGACCGCGGGCGGGCCGCAACAGTTGGCGCCAGAACTGGGACCTGAAGAATGGCAGAGGGATGTTAAGAGAAACGACTGCTGTGTGGAGCTCCACAAGAAAGGAAAGAATCTTCGTATCGGAGGAGCATCGGAGCAACGGACAGGTACACATGCTAGCGCTAGCCTAAAAAATTTCAGTTTTGTAAAGTGTTGCTGAGGATGCGGTAGGATACGAATCAAGTTTGAAACAGTGCTGACCCAACACTGGTTCTGCTTTGGGTCAGCAGTTCGTAAATCAGAACTAGATACGGAGACAGGCGGTGTGCCGCAGCTTTTTAGAAAGCTGCTTAGGTGGAAGAAGGAAGGGTTCAAAGTCAGAAATCTTTTAGATAAGATAGATAGCTGTTGTCCATGGTTCAAAGAAGAAGAAACGATAGATTGTGGAACCTGGGAGAAAGTTGGTGAGGCCCTGAAGCGAGTTAAAGTTTGAGATTAAGCTTCAGAGGCTGAGTCTCTTAAGATATTTCTAGTTTAGATAATGATTAATGTGGTTCCTATCCTAAATAGTAAAATTTAAGATAAGATATAAAGCAATGCCTCTTTATTAAAGCGTTAAAGCTTGCTTTAATAGGTATTCATAGGTATTAATTGATATCCAAACTTCGTAATATGATAGTAATGCTTCTAATATTGATTTTAACAGTGATAAATTGTTTTAAATATAGGTTTTGCTTTCCCAAAGTTATAGGTATTATCCTAACCTTGCACAAAAAACTTAAAAATTATGGTTAAAACTGCCATTGTTCCATTGACTGCAGCTTGCAGTTTGATTGCAAATTTAAGATTAATGCTCAGATTAAAAAGTATTTTACCTTTGAGTCAATACAGGGCTCTGGGCAGTCCCAGAGCGGCTTGTGGCCTTTTCTTTTGTTTTGCAAACAATGCCTAAAAAAGTTTTTCCCTGTGTTCAAGAAAATTTCTTTTTAACAGTGTTACAGATCTATTCAGATGTTTAAAATAATGCTTAAATTCAAAGATTTTTGCTTCTAGTAAACTGGTAATCACTAGAAAATTTTGCCTCTATGTATGGCTAATATAGCTTTACATTATGTAAGAAAAATGTTTATTGTTTCTGCTTCTTTACGAGAAGCCAAAAGTTTTAATCTTTCAGTATATATTGTTTCCTACGTGGAAAATATTTTATTAACTAATGCTTCTCAAGGGAAGTTTACCTTAAATCCTTGCTCTCACCCAAAAGATTCAGAGACAGTATCCTTTTGTTATTTGGTCTTTTGGTTTGCTGCAAGGGGTTTTGCAGGAAATAAAGAAAGCTTTTATAACTGTTGTTAATTGGTAATTAAAAATTAGTTGTGCCCAAGACAATTCTTTGGCCAGAAAAAACATTATTGTAAAGTCATTTTTCTCATCCTCCCAGCCAATCGTTTGGCCCACGTGGGCCCAACTAGCTGCTGTGGAGCAGAGTCTTAAGACACACAGTTGCCCCTATTCCAGCACAAATAATCTGGTTGTGTGCTGTAGATGGTGTTTTAAAATGCTGAACAATCAAACCTTAATTTATATATTAATAGTCAATGCTATATCTCTGAGCTCATAATTACTTAAAATTGTTCGTCCCTCAGATACTATTAATTCTCAAATTTACAATTGTTTATACATACTTTTAGTTAATAAATAAATAAATTATGCACGTGTGACTCTTAATAACTTTTCTAGCCTTCTAGTTACAACCGTTCCTTAAGAAAAATAATTGAAAGTGCAATTAGTCACTGCCCCTTTACAGCCAAATATTTAAAATGTTTTGTCCAAAAAGTTATTAATTCAAAAGGTTAGATATTGTAAAATTTTAAACTTTACCTCTTAAAAGACAAAAGAAAAAAATTGTATCCCCATATATACTATTTAGTGCATTTCCATGCACACTATTTAAAACATACCTTTATTTTCAAAATTTGAGATTAAAATGTCAAATTTAATAAATGCTTTTTAGTATCTTAAAAGGGTCTACTTATTGGCTTATAGATTGATCCTAAAACAGCTACCTTATTAGGAAAGGGAAAAACAAGTTCTCTCCACAGAACTCTACAGAAGCATATTGGTAATTCGTGTGCTGAGCTGACAGGTAAGTTAACTCAGTGTCCTGATTAAAAGGACTAAAAGATTAAATTCATGTTTTAGATCCATCCTTGCTTGTCATTTTTCCAGTTTGGACTAGCTTCTAGCCTTTTAACTTTATGGCAATAGTACATCAGAGACTGTATATTCAGACTTAGTAAAATTAGTCATTTAATAGAGTCATAATGATTTTTCACTCTTCTTCAGTGTGACCAGCCATTCTAACTCAATCTTAGACTGGTCTAATATTCAGTTCAATTATTAGAGATTCCTATATTCTAAATTACCTAGCAAAGTTAATTCAGAGCAAAGGCTCATCTTGCCTTTACCTTATTTGTCCTAAACTTTTTGCAAACTGACATTAAAGGTCAGTCTGCAGCGGAACGCCACTGGCACCCAGTTACTTCTAATTCTTATGCATTGGCAAAATGGAAGGACCCCCTGACTAATAAATGGAAGGGTCCAGATCCAGTCCTAATTTGGGGAAGAGGGTCGGTTTGTGTTTTTTCACGAGATGAAGATGAAGCACGGTGGCTACCAGAGAGATTAATTCGTCAGGTAAACACAGATTCTGTCTCTCCTCGTAAGTATCACCTTGAGGACTAAAATTCCTCTTGAGCTGGGAGTGGAAGCTCTCAAAAAACACTGTTTCCTCTGAGCCAATTCCCCTACAAAAGGCCGGAGATAAACTTTAGCTTTACAATTTGCATCCAAATAAAGTACCTTGACTTCTCCAAACAGAAAATTTACATTACTACACTCTAACTGTTTAGTATTCTTCCTTCTCTCAAGCAGGTCAATCTACATTCTCCGGTTCTCCGCCCCGCCCCTAAGAGCAAACAGGTGGTTCTGCTAATCTCCCTTCCAAGGACATCCCAGCATGTGGCCTTTCAGTCTAAGATAAGATTTAGATTTACCAGGAGAGCTAGGGAAGTAGAAATTTCATATATATTTACAAAGATTAGTTCTTATTTTGATAGATATAGGCTTAGTCCCTTAACTGGCCTCTGGCTTTTCACCCTTGCTGTTACTGCAAGGTGTCCTTAGTTCCTCAGGCTACTGGGAATAACAGAGATGAAGAGAAAAGACTTTTAGCTCCTATTTTAACCAAAATTAACGGTGTTAATACTGACATAATTCTTGTCTAGGCCTTGCTAAATCTGAGGTTGACAAGTCTCACATAGAGGCCTCGCAATAACTCAGAATTGCGATACTGATTCATAATCATATGAATACGGTATGGGTACCGCTTGGCGCAGGAGATCACTGCGGAGGGAAGGTCCAGTTTGACCGTTTCTGAGTTCCCTGTGCGACACACCTGATTTGAAAGAGGTTGGTATCCGACTCCAGCTAAACACTAAAAATACTTACGGCTCTGCCTCCCCTCCCCAAAAGATACCAAGAGCCACAGATGTGAGTTGTTACTCACGGGAGGAATCAGGTTAATGTCCACCCAAGTCAAGGTTAAAGGCCCACTCATCTACGGATGAGAAAATCTTTTGATCACCTCTGTTAAGCATTGCCTATTTAAACTTAATTAACAGGGGGGAGAGAGATTGGAGACCTTGCTGTCGTAAGAGCAGGCCCTTCACTGCCTCCCACCCAAAAAATAAAAAAGCCAATTGGCCTTGTACTAGGAGCCAGCCAGTCTTAATCGCTTCTCACTGTTTCCCCTGCCTGTCACCCAAAATTGTGGATAATTATCAGTTCAGTGTTATTCTAAAATTGTTTAGCTAAACTCAGCCAGGGTTCCAACGCCCTACTTAAAAGGCAAACAGGTAGCTACCTATTCAGCACTAATTAGCATTATAAAGTCAGAGCCTACAGCCTTAGCCAGATACAGTTTACCATTAGAATAGTTAAGTAATCCCACGGAAATAGGTTTTTTCTTTAGCCCTAGGAACTTAGGCAGAACTATTGAACATAGATAATCTTTCTGCCACAGGCCACCCCTTTATTATTTTTATTTTTGTTATCTAATGGGGGGAAATGTGGCCTCCCTTCCCCCAGCTTGGAACCTGCCTGCTCTAGGGTGGAGCTACCGGCTCATTCGTCCTGCCACGCCCACTGCTGGAACCTGACTCTGCTGCCTGGAGGCACACACGTGTTTGTCCTGCTACTGGACCCTGAGTTACTTGGCAGGAAATTGGGTTCCCTCCCCCTTCCTTTATAAACTGAGTGTTTGGAAATATTAAATTGAGCCTCGATCAGAACTTGTTTGTCCTGGCTTCATTCTTTTCTTCCACCCTATCTAGTTACCTCTCTTTGCAGGGAACTGCCATTCTCAGTTGAACCGTTCGTGTTGTGGACCGCGGGCGGGCCGCAACAATTAATAAGTAAACATTTTTTCAAATGGATAAGAAAGAAAGAAAGACCAGGCAGGCCTGCCATCCTCATTTCTGTCTGTCTGTCTGTCTCTCTATATGATCCTTTGGAACTGAAGATAGGTCACCATATAGTTGCTGGTAGTTGATCCCAGGTTCTCTGGAAGAGGAGACAATGCTGTTAATTGTTGAGCCCTTTCAGTGGCCCCACCCATCTTTAAATTTTTAGAAGTATATCTGAGGCTGTGTTTATGTACATCATATGCAGACCATAAGATGGTTTTAGATTCTTCAGAATCTGACACCCTCTTCTGGAGTGTCTGTAGATAGCTAGAGAGTACTTATATATAATAAATACATAAATAAATAAATAAATAAATAAATAAATAAATAAATAAATAAACATTTTTTAAAAAGGACAAGAAAGAAAGAAAGACCTGGCAGGCCTGCCATCCTTATCTCTGTCTGTCTGCCTGTCTGTCTGTCTGATCCTCTGGTACTGGATATGGGCCACCATATAGTTGCTGGTAGTTTATCCAAGGTTCTCTGGAAGAGGAGACAATGCTGTAAATTATTGAGCCCTTTCAGTGGCCCCACCCTTCATTAAATTTTTATAAGTATATCTGAGGCTGTGTTTATGTACATCATATTCAGACCATAAGAGTGATTTAGATTCTCCAGAAACTGACACCCTCTTCTGGAGTGTCTGAAGACAGCTACAGTGTACGTAAATATAATAAATACATGAATAAATAAATAAATAAACATTTTTTAAAAAGGATAAGAAAGAAAGAAACACCAGGAAGTCCTGCCATCCTTATCTCTGTCTGTCTGTCTGTCTATCTATATGATCCTTTGGAACTGGAGATAGGCCACCATATAGTTGCTGGTAGTTGATCCCAGGTTCTCTGGAAGAGGAGACAATGCTGTTAATTGTTTAGCCCTTTCAGTGGCCCCACCCATCTTTAAATTTTTAGAAGGGTATGTGAGGCTGTGTTTATGTACATCATATGCAGGCCATAAGAGGGATTTAGATTCTCCAGAATCTGACACCCTCTTCTGTATTTTCTGAAGACAGTTACAGTGTACTTATATCTAATAAATAAATAAATAAATAAATAAATAAATAAATAAACATTTTTTAAAAAGGATAAGACAGAAAGAAAGACCATGCAAGCCTGCCACCCTTATCTCTGTCTGTCTGTCTGTCTGTGTGATACCCTAGAACTGGAGATGGGCCACCATATAGTTGCTGGTAGTTTATCCAAGGTTCTCTGGAAGAGGAGACAATGCTGTTAATTGTTGAGCCCTTTCTGTGGCCCCACCCTTCTTTAAAATTTTAGAAGTATATGTGAGGCTGTGTTTATGTACATCATATGCAGACCATAAGAGGGATTTAGATTCTCCAGAATCTGACACCCTCTTCTGGAGTGTCTGAAGACAGCTACAGTTTACTTATATCTAATAAATACTTAAATAAATAAATAAATAAATGAATAAATAAATAAATAAATAAATAAACATTTTTTTAAAAGGATAAGAAAGTAAGAAAGACCGGGCAGGCCTGCCACCCTTATCTCTGTCTGTCTGTCTGTCTGTCTGTCTGATACCCTGGAACTGTAGATGGGCCACCATAGTGTTGCTGGTAGTTGATCCCAGGTTCTCTGGAAGAGGATACAATGCTGTTAATTGTTGAGCCCTTTCAGTGGCGCCACCCATCTTTAAATATTTAGAAGTATATGTGAGGCTGTGTTTATGTACATCTTATGCAGACCATAAATGTGATTTAGATTCTCCAGAATCTGACACCCTCTCCTGGAGTGTCTGAAGACAGCTACAGTGTACTAATATCAAATAAATAAATAAATAAATAAATAAATAAATAAATAAACATTTTTTAAACAGGATAAGAAAGAAAGAAAAACCAGGCAGGCCTGTCATCCTTATCTCTGTCTGTCTTTCTGTCTGTCTACAGTCTGTCTGATCCCCTTGGACTCGAGATGGGCCACCATATAGTTGCTGGTAGTTGATCCCAGGTTCTCTGGAAGAGGAGACAATGCTGTTAATTTTTGAGCCCTTTCAGTGGCCCCACCCATCTTTAAATTTTTAGAAGTATATGTGAGGCTGTGTTCATATACATCATATGCAGACCATAAGAGGGATATAGATTCTCCAGAATCTGACACCCTCTTCTGGAGAGTCTGAAGACAGCTACAGTGTACTTATATCTGATAAATAAATAAATAAATAAATAAATAAATAAATAAACAAATAAACAAATAAATAAACATTTTTTAAAAGGATAAGAAAGAAAGAAAAATCAGGCAGGCCTGCCATCCTTATCTCTGTCTGTCTGTCTGTCTATCTATATGATCCTTTGGAACTGGAGATAGGCCACCATATAGTTGCTGGTAGTTGATCCCAGGTTCTCTGGAAGAGGAGACAATGCTGTTAATTGTTTAGCCCTTTCAGTGGCCCCACCCATCTTTAAATTTTTAGAAGGGTATGTGAGGCTGTGTTTATGTACATCATATGCAGGCCATAAGAGGGATTTAGATTCTCCAGAATCTGACACCCTCTTCTGTATTTTCTGAAGACAGTTACAGTGTACTTATATCTAATAAATAAATAAATAAATAAATAAATAAATAAATAAACAAATAAACAAATAAATAAACATTTTTTAAAAGGATAAGAAAGAAAGAAAAATCAGGCAGGCCTGCCATCCTTATCTCTGTCTGTCTGTCTGTCTGTCTTATCCCCTGGAACTTGAGATGGGCCACCATATAGTTGCTGGTAGTTGATCCCAAGTTCTCTGGAAGAAGAGACAATGCTGTTAATTGTTGAGCCCTTTCAGTGGGCCCACCCATCTTTAAATTTTTAGAAGTATATGTGAGGCTGTGTTTATGTACATCATATGAAGACCATAAGAGGGATTTAGATTCTCCAGAAGATGAGACCCTCTTCTAGAGTGTCTGAAGACAGCTACAGTGTACTTATTTCTAATAAATACATAAATAAATAAATAAATAAATGAATAAATAAATAAATAAACATTTTTTTAAAGATAAGAAAGAAAGAAAGACCAGGCAGGCCTCCATCCTTATCTCTGTCTATCTGTCTGTCTGTCTGATACCCTGGAACTGGAGATGGGCCACCATATAGTTGCTGGTAGTTTATCCAAGGTTCTCTGGAAGAGGAGACAATGCTGTTAATTGTTGAGCCCTTTCTGTGGCTCCACCCATCTTTAAAATTTTAGAAGTATATGTGAGGCTGTGTTTATGTACATCATATGCAGACCATAAGAGGGATTTAGATTCTCCAGAATCTGACACCCGCTTCTGGAGTGTCTGAAGACAGCTACAGTTTACTTATATCTGATAAATAAATAAATAAATAAATAAATAAATAAATAAATAAACAAATAAACAAATAAATAAACATTTTTTAAAAGGATAAGAAAGAAAGAAAAATCAGGCAGGCCTGCCATCCTTATCTCTGTCTGTCTGTCTGTCTATCTATATGATCCTTTGGAACTGGAGATAGGCCACCATATAGTTGCTGGTAGTTGATCCCAGGTTCTCTGGAAGAGGAGACAATGCTGTTAATTGTTTAGCCCTTTCAGTGGCCCCACCCATCTTTAAATTTTTAGAAGGGTATGTGAGGCTGTGTTTATGTACATCATATGCAGGCCATAAGAGGGATTTAGATTCTCCAGAATCTGACACCCTCTTCTGTATTTTCTGAAGACAGTTACAGTGTACTTATATCTAATAAATAAATAAATAAATAAATAAATAAATAAATAAATAAACATTTTTTAAAAAGGATAAGACAGAAAGAAAGACCAGGCAAGCCTGCCACCCTTATCTCTGTCTGTCTGTCTGTCTGTGTGATACCCTAGAACTGGAGATGGGCCACCATATAGTTGCTGGTAGTTTATCCAAGGTTCTCTGGAAGAGGAGACAATGCTGTTAATTGTTGAGCCCTTTCTGTGGCCCCACCCATCTTTAAAATTTTAGAAGTATATGTGAGGCTGTGTTTATGTACATCATATGCAGACCATAAGAGGGATTTAGATTCTCCAGAATCTGACACCCTCTTCTGGAGTGTCTGAAGACAGCTACAGTTTACTTATATGTAATAAATACATAAATAAATAAATAAATAAATGAATAAATAAATAAATAAATAAATAAACATTTTTTTAAAAGGATAAGAAAGTAAGAAAGACCGGGCAGGCCTGCCACCCTTATCTCTGTCTGTCTGTCTGTCTGTCTGTCTGATACCCTGGAACTGTAGATGGGCCACCATAGTGTTGCTGGTAGTTGATCCCAGGTTCTCTGGAAGAGGATACAATGCTGTTAATTGTTGAGCCCTTTCAGTGGCGCCACCCATCTTTAAATATTTAGAAGTATATGTGAGGCTGTGTTTATGTACATCTTATGCAGACCATAAATGTGATTTAGATTCTCCAGAATCTGACACCCTCTTCTGGAGTGTCTGAAGACAGCTACAGTGTACTAATATCAAATAAATAAATAAATAAATAAATAAATAAATAAATAAATAAATAAATAAACATTTTTTAAACAGGATAAGAAAGAAAGAAAAACCAGGCAGGCCTGCCATCCTTATCTCTGTATGTCTTTCTGTCTGTCTACAGTCTGTCTGATCCCCTTGGACTCGAGATGGGCCACCATATAGTTGCTGGTAGTTGATCCCAGGTTCTCTGGAAGAGGAGACAATGCTGTTAATTTTTGAGCCCTTTCAGTGGCCCCACCCATCTTTAAATTTTTAGAAGTATATGTGAGGCTGTGTTCATATACATCATATGCAGACCATAAGAGGGATATAGATTCTCCAGAATCTGACACCCTCTTCTGGAGAGTCTGAAGACATCTACAGTGTACTTATATCTGATAAATAAATAAATAAATAAATAAATAAATAAATAAATAAACAAATAAACAAATAAATAAACATTTTTTAAAAGGATAAGAAAGAAAGAAAAATCAGGCAGGCCTGCCATCCTTATCTCTGTCTGTCTGTCTGTCTATCTATATGATCCTTTGGAACTGGAGATAGGCCACCATATAGTTGCTGGTAGTTGATCCCAGGTTCTCTGGAAGAGGAGACAATGCTGTTAATTGTTTAGCCCTTTCAGTGGCCCCACCCATCTTTAAATTTTTAGAAGGGTATGTGAGGCTGTGTTTATGTACATCATATGCAGGCCATAAGAGGGATTTAGATTCTCCAGAATCTGACACCCTCTTCTGTATTTTCTGAAGACAGTTACAGTGTACTTATATCTAATAAATAAATAAATAAATAAATAAATAAATATGTAAACATTTTTTAAAAAGGATAAGACAGAAAGAAAGACCAGGCAAGCCTGCCACCCTTATCTCTGTCTGTCTGTCTGTCTGTGTGATACCCTAGAACTGGAGATGGGCCACCATATAGTTGCTGGTAGTTTATCCAAGGTTCTCTGGAAGAGGAGACAATGCTGTTAATTGTTGAGCCCTTTCTGTGGCCCCACCCATCTTTAAAATTTTAGAAGTATATGTGAGGCTGTGTTTATGTACATCATATGCAGACCATAAGAGGGATTTAGATTCTCCAGAATCTGACACCCTCTTCTGGAGTGTCTGAAGACAGCTACAGTTTACTTATATGTAATAAATACATAAATAAATAAATAAATAAATGAATAAATAAATAAATAAATAAATAAACATTTTTTTAAAAGGATAAGAAAGTAAGAAAGACCGGGCAGGCCTGCCACCCTTATCTCTGTCTGTCTGTCTGTCTGTCTGTCTGATACCCTGGAACTGTAGATGGGCCACCATAGTGTTGCTGGTAGTTGATCCCAGGTTCTCTGGAAGAGGATACAATGCTGTTAATTGTTGAGCCCTTTCAGTGGCGCCACCCATCTTTAAATATTTAGAAGTATATGTGAGGCTGTGTTTATGTACATCTTATGCAGACCATAAATGTGATTTAGATTCTCCAGAATCTGACACCCTCTTCTGGAGTGTCTGAAGACAGCTACAGTGTACTAATATCAAATAAATAAATAAATAAATAAATAAATAAATAAATAAATAAATAAACATTTTTTAAACAGGATAAGAAAGAAAGAAAAACCAGGCAGGCCTGCCATCCTTATCTCTGTCTGTCTTTCTGTCTGTCTACAGTCTGTCTGATCCCCTTGGACTCGAGATGGGCCACCATATAGTTGCTGGTAGTTGATCCCAGGTTCTCTGGAAGAGGAGACAATGCTGTTAATTTTTGAGCCCTTTCAGTGGCCCCACCCATCTTTAAATTTTTAGAAGTATATGTGAGGCTGTGTTCATATACATCATATGCAGACCATAAGAGGGATATAGATTCTCCAGAATCTGACACCCTCTTCTGGAGAGTCTGAAGACAGCTACAGTGTACTTATATCTGATAAATAAATAAATAAATAAATAAATAAATAAACAAATAAACAAATAAATAAACATTTTTTAAAAGGATAAGAAAGAAAGAAAAATCAGGCAGGCCTGCCATCCTTATCTCTGTCTGTCTGTCTGTCTATCTATATGATCCTTTGGAACTGGAGATAGGCCACCATATAGTTGCTGGTAGTTGATCCCAGGTTCTCTGGAAGAGGAGACAATGCTGTTAATTGTTTAGCCCTTTCAGTGGCCCCACCCATCTTTAAATTTTTAGAAGGGTATGTGAGGCTGTGTTTATGTACATCATATGCAGGCCATAAGAGGGATTTAGATTCTCCAGAATCTGACACCCTCTTCTGTATTTTCTGAAGACAGTTACAGTGTACTTATATCTAATAAATAAATAAATAAATAAATAAATAAATAAATAAACATTTTTTAAAAAGGATAAGACAGAAAGAAAGACCAGGCAAGCCTGCCACCCTTATCTCTGTCTGTCTGTCTGTCTGTGTGATACCCTAGAACTGGAGATGGGCCACCATATAG